>NC_046367.1:30356338-30428310 GCF_011125445.2 Fundulus heteroclitus | reverse complement strand
AACCAACTGCCCCCAAAATCCTTAAACCCTGAAATAAAACCTTCGTGTCTGCACCAGACTCCAACCCCCTCCTCTTGAATGACCAACAGCCAGAAAGATGGCCCCACCCTTTCCACAATGTCAGATCCTGTGCCAGTCTGACCCACAAACGTGCCAACTCCACTGCTGAGCCAGCAATCAAACTGTCTGCTCTTCAGACACAGAAAGCCGCAGCTAAATATCTAGGCAGGGAGAGAAACTACTCTCTAGGTTTGTGCATTAATTGCAGAAGAAAAGCAGATGTGACCAGCTGTCTGTCAGCATTAGCTGTCCTGCACATTTGACTTGGCCTTTATGCTTCTTCACTTTCCTTTGAATCTTTGGAATTTTTAGGTACATACTTGCAGGAAAGGAATATTAGGATGCATTATCTAATTTAAGGATGCAACGTATTTATCTGGTCCGGTTTCATGTGGATATACATTTGCATTCAAACATCCAATGAGAAGCAAAAGGATAAAGAGATGAGAAACGCATACCTCCACAGGGAGAGCTCTTCAGTCTCTCTAGGAACTAAAAGGCTTTCATAATTAACTGCATTTTAAAAAATAAATAAATAACAGAGACAAGGTAGGACCTGTAAGGGACTGTAGACAGGCAGAGCCACTTACAGAAGCCAGAGGAGGCTGCAGAGCGGTGATGAGACGTCTTCCGCAAACAGAGCGGTGATGGGAGAACGTTCAGGAGAAGAGGCCATCGGGTCAGCCGAGGCTAACCTGCTAAAACAGTCTAACAAGTCCTGCTGTCATAAATCAGACCACTCTGCCCTCTTTGTTTCCTTTCAACGTCAGAGCAGGAGAATGAACGAACCCCATCTCCCTCATCCTGCCTTGCTATCCCTCTCCTCCCTCTCTCTTTAACCCTCCACTCGCAGCACCCCCTCTTCTATCCCCCCACCACCGCTTTCTCTCTCCCTCTCTTTCAACATTTCCATCCGTCCCTTGTTCGCGCTCCTCCCAGGGAAGGTCTCCACAAAACCAAGCTTGTGCTGCAGGATTAGGGTGTCAAAGCAGACCCCCTGCCCCCCCACCTTTCCCACATACCGATCCCACACAGCGCTTACACTGTACAACAACTGTGAAGAGCCTTCATTAGCTTGTTGCGACACGTTCGCAACAAGTCAAGCTGCACAGCGCGGAGACAGCTCGCTTCAAAGCACAGACACAAAAAAAAATCAAACTTGAAAATAATACAAAAAGAAATAAAAAAATATCAACTGAGGGATGAGTTTGATAACTTTTAAGATTGAAGTTGTAATCCTACACCATTTTATCCCTAAAACTGCTTGTGAGAAAGAAATTCAGCCAGAGGAAACGACTAAAGGCTGAGATTAGTCCACCTTTGATGTTGAGGAAAAGCCTCCCCTGTATTTAGGCTGGCTGGAGATAGAGTACCCCAGGAGTCCCACGGGTTTCCTCGGCCTCCTCCGGAGAGGAAGGGATGGGTGTCTGCGTGTGTCTCGGCGGCGGTGCATCTGTATTTCATTGTGGAAATTAGCCACCTTTTTTTTTTTTCCCTGTGGCGCACACTTTCAAGGAATACCTGCATACGATTAAGCTAATTAATGTTTGGGAGCGCAAATGCTAATGAATATCGCCACGAATTTCCACCAACACGGTCGGAGAAAAGAGCATCCTGTCTGCTTCTTCAGACCTCTCGCTGCTGAGCTAATCACCTTCTCTGAGGTGGTTTATCCGGAAAATCCTACGCAACGTCTGCCTTCAGTGTGTGAGGTAAATTAATAATCGCAGTGGCTTTTATGGGGAAGAAAAATTACAAAGCTTTTGTGGATTACGGCCTTGTATGTGAATAGGACGGTAAAAAGATATAAATTATTCATACCCTAGGCAAATTTAGATTTAGTTAGTTTTATTTATGGTTTCCCCATGGGAAATGGCACAAGCGTCTCCCGAAAATAAAAGAAAGTACAAGAGGAATCATTGTTCAAAGACAAAGAATATGTTTTTATTGAATTTGTTTTAAATGGCATGTTGAAAATTACCCTTCTATATTTTTTGACCAGCCTTTCCCAGCTGCCATTTCTCGTTTTTTTTACCATTTATCTTTGACGATGAGCTCCAGGTCTTTGAGTTTTGAAAGCCTTCTCTCCCTCACCCTAATCCTTAGCTTCCTCCACAGCTGCTACATCAGAACCAAGTCTGGATTCTGGCTGGGCCGTCTCAAAACATGTATTTTACTTCCAGTCAGAAGAAACATGTTGGGTAAATTTGCTTTTAAGCCTAAAGCTGCCAGGGGTGTGATTTATTTCTAGCAGAAAACATGCAAAATGCATCTCCCCCCGCCCCCCTAGTGATTTTTATCTATTAAAAAGGAGAATGAGGAGAGCACAGCTGCATGACCTTTTTTGAAAACATGCAATTGTGACATTAAAGATGAATATTGCAATGGCAATATTGGTGGCAATTAACACAATTTCCCTAATTATGCCTTTCTTAATTGTTGGACCGAGCACTTGTTAGACCTATAACATGTAGGCAACTAAAAACTTTATCTGATCTGGGCATAAAGGGCATAGAAAGCCCATCCAGACGATCAGGTTTACTATCACTACATGCACAGCGTGAATGCAAGGCACTTTATATATTCTACCTCACAAAACTGCATCCAAGCAACCATATGCAATTGCGATATTGCACGTGTTGATATTATAATGATGATTGTGATTCGAAATGTTGCACAGCTCCGCATGGAACCAATGAAAGACGATCATTTAGTTTATTTCCTTAATGTGATGTTGAGCCTCTATAGAAGAAGCGGGATTTCACAAAAGTTTCAGAAAGAATGAGGGCAAAGCAAAAAGAAGGATAACTCCTGTGTTCATTTCTGTATCCAAAAAGTTGTGCAATGAGAAAGGGTGTGTTGCATTCAGATGACTGTGTTAAACGGTGCCTGTCCTAATGGTATGTTAGGGGGGATGTCTGAAATACACAGGACACGTTGTTGAGTCCAAACTGCTGCCTGTTAATTGCTGAACAACAGCTTCTGGAGGGTGATGGAGCTGTGGAGAGTCAGACGTGTCATTGGAGCTGTCAGGAAGGCGCCTGCAATCTTTGCTGTTTCGCTGACTTTGCCCACAGCGCCTCAGGTATGTTCAGCTGCGAAATCAGGCATCCAAAAAAAAAAAAAAAAAAGAAAAGAAAAAAGCCATGCCTGTGCCTGCGTTTAATCCGCACAGTCAGCTGGCCCGGCTTACCAGTTTGGAAATATTTATTTTAATTCCCTTACCGAAATATTCTGGCAACTGTAGACCGGTCGGTTACAGTAATATGTTGATATTTCTGGCCTCATCGAGGGAGATTCGTAGCACAACAGGACAATATTGAAGTGTTTAACTGCATGTGGCAGTAATTACACACAGAAATGATAAATGCAGATCAAAGTCTCTGAAAGAAAATCACACAAAGGTAAAAGCTGACAAGCCACATATGTGCACATAATATATTTATTTTACCCAAACCTCAGAGGAGCAAGGAGCTGTCAAAGGATATCAGGGCCAAGACAGAGGATCCGCACAAAGGCTACAGGATCATCACCAAAAAAGCATGATAAGAGAAAACCACTTATGCAGTTATTCATCATCAAAATGACCATCAATAGCCCTCGGTCTGGAGCTCTAATCAAGATCTTGACTCATACGGTAAGAATGATCACAGTAAAGATAAGGGATTGGCCCTCAGCCCTCTGTTAATGATCCCATGGCAGCTGGGACCACCGAGCACACCATTGGTCACACATTAAGTTCCCTGCTGTATAAAACACATGGACACAGCCGTCTTAAGGTTTCCTGCGAACATTTAACACATCAGTTTGGTTCCGACCCATCGTTAATTGGTCCTCCAGGCCGATAACTAAAATCCACAACTGAGGCACCAGGGCAGTGGTTACAGAAGAATCAGGTGGAGACACAGAAAGTCCTGTGAAGGGAGCGGAAGATGAAATGGGCCAAGTGTCATTCATAAATAAAATAAAGGATTTGGAGAGCTTCTGTGGAGAGGAGGAGAGCAAACGCCTCCTGGGATGTGTGCAAACCTGCTGGCCAGCTACGAAAAACACATTCTCACCGTGCGTCGCAGCAGATTTTATGCTACAAAAGATCTGAAACGTGTTTTTTTTAGTGGATCTTTGTTTTGTGGGAAGTTCTTTTTTTTATTTTTAGTTAAAATATTTAGCTTGTTCATTTGTAGGAAAACAAAACTAAACTAAATAAGTTAAGGATAGTCTATATCCACTGTACACTATCAAATTAATTAATAAGGTACAGACAACTATAATTGATCACAGAACTATTTGTAATCATATTGCCTTTGAGGTATATTAGAAGTTACGTAGATTGAGTTTTGATTTAGTTTGTACAGTTAGTTTCAGTTCACTGAAAAGTAATTTTGTAAAAAAAAAAAAAAAAAAGAAAAAGGAAAGCAAAACAGAGCCTTGAAGTAATCTTTACAGCTAAAAAAATCAGCAAAGGCCAAAGTGTTATTCACTTGCAGCGCATTACTCAGGAAGTTACAGCAATCCAGGACTTGATTCAAGGCCAAAACCTTTCAGATCACATACTGAATGTGGCGTTCTGCTTCACAAAACAGCTCCAAAGAATCTTGTAACCTCAAGACCGTAAGGAATTTGTGATTGTGAAGTCGAACAGAATGGCACACAGGTGCCTTGACGAATCATTTAAGTGACAAAAACAGGGGAAAAAGGGTAAGTGTTGCAGAAAAGATGGGGTGATAGAAGCTTATGTTGAAACTGATACTGGGAGACAGTTGGAGAAACCAAATCAGGAGGAGGAGCTAACTGGGAGAATTTCAGACACAAAAGGAAGAAATAAGGAGAAAAATGAGGAAGAACAGACGACTTGATTAAAAGGTAATGACTTCCTCTCTCTCTCTCAATAGAGGCACGTGCCGCTAACACACACACACACACACACACACACATTATCCTAAAACGCCTTGCCATCCCTCGGCCTCCATCCGTCAACAGCTCCAATCACAGCATCGTATCGCTTTTAATTAAGTAGTGCCAACCAATTACAAGAGTGAGCTAACCCTTCATTACCACTTTGTTAATATGTAACCCCCTCATCCCACACACACACTCACACACACACACACACACACACATACACACACACACGAATAGAGACCAAAAATCCCTCCTCCGACCCTCAGGCTCAGTATGGCTGGTGAGCAGACAGGCAGCGTGAATAATAAGACATTAGATGCAGCGCTGCTTTACACTGGGGAGCCTGCAGCTGCGCGGGGAGCTGACGAGAGGGGCAGCCATAATTAACAGTCACAAATCAACACTATTACTGTATGGATGCACATCAGAGAAACACACACTACTTCCATCGGTTCCTCGGACAGACAGAGAAGCAAGACCTCACAGACACAAGCGCATTAACGTGCAAACCTTAAACAAATTAAACGTATGCAGGAAGCTGGTCAGAGGTGATGAGGAGATGAAGCTAAATGCAGGGAAATCCTAAAATCCTTCAGACTATGAGAGGTCCACCTTTCAGCAGCACAAGGTCCCTAAACATTCAGCATTTAGATCAAAGTATCTTCATGTAATAAAATTGCCCAACAAAGTATCTTCATGTATTAAAATTGCCCAACATCCAGACCTTATAAATCTAAGTCAACACTTAAAAATGATTGTTCATCATAAACCATGTCCATCCAGTCTGCCTGCACTTGAACTATTTGACAAAGAAGAATGCGGGGGGAGACGCAGTTCTTTTAAAGATGCGTAAAGCTGATATAGCGCAAAAGACTTGCAGCTGTAGTTCCTGCAAAAAGGTGGTTTAACAAGAAAGTTAATGGCAGGGCAGAGGACAAATGCCACCTCACAGCTTTCTGATTTATATCTGCTAATGAATATTGGAATGTCTAATTTTTTCACTCACTTTACAGCCTTTTTGCCATTTGTGTTGTTCGAATTACATACTTTTAAAAAGCAAAATGTTCAAGGTTCGACTACACGTATTGCTAAATCTCATAAAGTAAAGATTGAGTCTAAGACGAAGCTGTATGAATGGGTTGGTATCATGCTCGCGGTGAAGGAGGCTGGAACTATGGGGCGGAAAATGTGCACCGGCGTCCTCGAGTATGCAAATGAAGTAAACTGCTGGTGCATATGCGAGTCGCACTGGCCTGGCTCCGTTCCAGCCGCATTCTTCTCCGCTCCATTGACACATACGACTCGCAGGACGCACCGAGCTGCAGAGTAACTGAGCTGTGCTGCTATTCATGGCCCTCGGCCAGAACTTCCCGATGCGCACACACGTGTCTCACCTACAAGAGCAGCAGCAGCAGCAGGGATGGCGCTAAGCTAAGGGCTTCCAGAAACAACAGGAGCAATGCAGACTTTATTTTCATACCTATTAAAATACTACTAAGTAATTACTTTTGTGTGGCATCCGCTCGCCAAGGGTATTTTTTTTTAACATAATAGAAATTAAAAAAACAAAAAGTGACAGAATGTTATCGAAAAACCAGACTGTCTCATTGTTTGAGTGTTTTTTTCGTGCCGCCTGTGGGGTTAGTGCGTGCTCATGTGCGTGATTTGTGGAGCGAGGCATCTGTGTGACAAGCGTGACCACAGTGCAGGAGCCTCCGCGTTAAGCACGCCGCCCCTGAAATAAGAGTATATGTTCGAGGCAGCGAGAGCGGCGCTCAAGGAAAATGACGTACTCCACTCGCTTAGAGCTGCAGATGCAAGCTGGAAGGGCTAACGAGGCGCCTCGGCCGTCCTGTAACAAGCTTATAAATCGGCTCAGAGACGGAAGATCGGAGCTGAGCGGCACAAAGTTCTCCAAGCCTGTGCGTCTATACCGATGCTGTTTTTTTTTTGTCCGGTGGCAGTGGCTTAAAGGCAATGAAATGTGCACAACAATGTGGACAACAAGCATCAGGAAACATTTCTTGCACAAAAAACTCAACCTGCAGATCAGGACACTAAACTAACGCACTGTGAGATCCATAAAACAGTAAATAAGAGTTGTGTTTAAGTTCACAGGAGCACGATCTGAAAATAACAGTACAAGAAAAGTAAACGCCAGACCATCTAGCTTTGCTAGAACAGAATCATTTCCATTAACTCCATCTCCCACCTGCTTGGCGGAGGCACCTTGCTGCCGCTCCCGTACGCACGTCAGTGAGCAGCGGTCCTGGACACAGAGATACGCGTTGGCCGGTGACCCATCTGAAGCTTCCAGATCTGTGGCTCCTGCTCGCTCCTCTGCGCGGTCTCAGAGGACGTGAAGCGATTTATTGTCTTCTTTTTTTTGCCTGGTTATTACCATATGAATGGTCATGTTTCTCCGGCTTGACACAAGCTCAGCCATTAAGCCCCTTGCAGACACACACACACACACACACATATGCGCACATAAAATATATTTGTTCCTGCTTTAGTGAGGGACAGCACGATAGAGGGGTTTTTGCATGTGCAAACGAAACTCTGAACATCTACACACGGACACCGTTGCATTTCAATTAACGAATGCAAGCGCAGATACAGCCATGAGTGTTAGGGATGCTGCAGCGAACGGTGTCTATGCGTCTGTCCTTATATAAGTCAGGGCCCAGAACTAATGAGCTGTGTTGAAAGGGTTTCAAGGAATAAAGCAGAGCCCCTTTTTTGTTCCTCGTCTGTGATTTGTTGTGACTGGACCTTGGTAAAAAAAAACAAAAAAAAAAAAACGGCAGTGTGAGATGAAAAGTGCATACGTGACTGTGCTTACGAAACTTTAAGTACCAGACAAAATCTCTCCACTGCAAAATGCGAAGCTATGTTTATCTTGGCTTGTTGGCTTCAGAAGGTGAAAACAACCACGCCAAACAGTGTGTTGTGAGGAAGAACGCCACACTGTGTTACTAAAATTGTTATTTTTTGTGTCATTTTACTAAAGGTGCAACAATCAACCTGCCCTAGAGCTGAGTTGGACGATTTTAACCTTGATTGCATAAAACACTGAATTTCCGTGATTTTTGGTTTGTAGAAGCATCAACACAGGTCATGTACTTTAATGCACTTTTTTAGATAATAGCAATTAGATACAGGTAAAGGTAAACTGGTGCTATTTTTGACTAAGACAATTCATTCAAATCCCATATTAAAAATATTTCCAAAGTTTCCTTATTTTACCTCTGGAATATCGCCAAAATTTGAAATATTTTGTCCAGGAGCGATGCTGAAAAACTGGTCCATGCATTTGTTACTTCAAGGCTGGACTATTGTAATTCTTTACTATCAGGAAGTCAGAATAGAATTTAAAATTCTCCTTCTAACGTATAAAGCCCTTAATAATCAAGCTCCATCTTATATCAGAGATCTGATTACCCCGTATGTTCCTAACAGAGCACTTCGCTCTCAGACTGCAGGTCTGCTGGTGGTTCCTAGAGTCTCTAAAAGTAGAATGGGAGGCAGATCCTTTAGCTATCAGGCTCCTCTCCTGTGGAACCAACTCCCAGTTTTGATCCGTGAGGCAGACACCCTGTCTACTTTTAAGACTAGGCTTAAAACTTTCCTTTTTGACAAAGCTTATAGTTAGAGTGGCTCATGTTACCCTGAGCTATCTCTATAGTTGTGCTGTGATAGGCTTAGGCTGCTGGAGGACATCAGGGTCTATTTTTCTCACTCTGCTGAGTTCTCCTACTGTTCTCCAATTTGCATTGTTTGTTGTTATATCAACTTTAACTTTATATTCTCTGTCTTTTTTCTCTTCATAGTAGGTACACCTGGCCTGGCGTTCTGTTAGCTGTGACATCATCCAGGGGAGGCGGATCATATTACCATCTATTACCATATGACATAGAAAGGATCCCTGGATCAATGTGTGCTTCTGTGCTTTTGTGTCTCTGCTCTGTCTTCGAGCAGAGACACAAGTCGGTCGAGGCAGATGAGCGTTCACACTGAGACTGGTTCTACTGGAGGTTTTCCTCCCTGTTAATGGGGAGTTTTTCTCTCCACTGTCGCTTCATGCTTGCTCAGTATGAGGGATTGCTGCAAAGCCATCAATAATGCAGGCGACTCTCCCTGTGGCTCTACTCTCTTTCAGGAGGAGTGAATGCTGCTTGCCAAGACCTGATGCAATCTGCTGTGTTTCCTTAGACAAGAAACTTTTTGACCAATCTGTGTGATCTGATTGAATTTGACTTTGTAAAGTATCTTGAGATGACATGTGTTGTGAATTGCCGCTATATAAATACAATTAAATTGAATTGAATTGAAAATAGGCTTGAAATGGGAATAAGTTTCCTATTGTTTTATTTGCTGTTGGATTCAAGATTGCTTTATCAAAGAGGCTGCACAATATTTTTCCTCTTTATTTATGAGAAAGTCAATTGGGAGATATGCAGCAAACCGCGGCAGGGAATCTAACCCTGCACACCTGGTGTGCCCATTCTACCTGCTGACACATATTCCATGTTGCCTTTCTAACATTATTATTCTTTTATAGAGATCACTAAATATCTACTAGCGCGTGCCTCTTGTTTGGCTAATCTAATGATGTTGCTAAGAAAATGTGTGTATCGACTGAAAATCAATAATGCTAACTAGAGGATAAAAGGCTGGTAGTTTTCCGCATAAACAATTATATTCAATGATTAAAGTCTCTTGTTGTTTTTGTTCAATAAAGGAATCACATTACTCCATTTCAGTCATTTCAGCTAAACCACAAGTATGTTATTATGTGTTTACTCCAAATGTATTAAAAAAAAAAAACAGCTCATCAGGCAGCTCTCTACAGGCTGCTGGACAGGATGACCACAAGCTTCACCTCACTGCACACGCCATCTGTTCCTTGCTTTACATCTCCTGTCCTCTCTGAATCATAAAGCTGTTCTTCCAACACCTATTGATATATACTAGAAGGTGTCGCAGACACTTATCTAAATTAGATTTATTGCCTTTAAGGTCACATTTCACACAGTTTGTTTCTATGCTTCGGCTTCCCAGCTAGAAATCAGATTAAAACCATGTTTTCTTTTTTTTTAATGCAATCAAACACAGCGCCATGCATAAATACTCACACCCCTTGATTTTTGTCACATATCTTAATTTTTAACACCTTCATCCAAGAACACTGACACAGGTTAGAGAAGGAGCTCAGGTAAGATAAGACAGAGGTAAACTTTCTGGTCTATATGCAAAACATCATCCATAGTAAAAAAAACAACAACCTGAGCACCCTACTATGAAACACGGTGTTGGCAGCATCATGTTGTGGGGATGCTTTTCTTCAGCGCAGACAGGGAAGAGGGTCAAAGCCGTTGGGAAGGTGGACGCAGCTAAATAAAGTGCAACGAGGGAAGAAAGCATGTCAGGGGCTGTGAAACACCTGAGAGTGGGGTGAAGGTTCACGTTTCTACATTAAATATATTCATATCTGTCCTGTCTGACTGAGCTTGAGTTTGTTTTTTGTTTTTTAAAGAAGAGTGAACAAAAAAGAAATCAAACGTGTAAAGCTTAAGCTGGACATAGCCCAAAAGAGTAATAGCTGTGGCAAAAACATAGACCCAGAGGGGCTGTATAAATTCCTGCTGCATTTTAAATTGTTTCATTGCCTTGCAGCAAAAATAAATCCTGGTTTTGAATCCTAGCCTAGGATCTTTCTGCATGGTGCTTGCATGTTCTCCCTGTGCGTACGATCATGAGGGGAGGTTAGTTGGTCTCTCCAAATTGCTCCTAGGTGTGAGTGTGTGTGCATGCACTGGTGTTTGTCCTGTGTGTTGCCCTGCGATGGGCAGGCGACCTGTCCAGGGTCTACCCCACTTCTCGCCTAATGACCACTGGAGATAGGCACCCGGTCCTTGTTACAACTCCCCAAATAATCTCTTTGATCAGTCTGTGCTGCTGCAGGAGCGACTACCAAACAAATTGTCTGCAGGCGACATTAGAAGCAAACCTCCAGCTCTCCACAAAACCTTTGTCTCTTCCTTTGGTGTTGTCTCACATTAATACTTAAATATTCATCTGTACGACTTCTATTTCTCATCTGTAATATTGCATGGTGGCTCGTTGTGCATCCACTACAACAGAACCAGCTGGACTCTGCTCTCCTCCGGACGCTCAATCATAAAAGGCAGCGACGGCGCTCTAATGGCCAGACTCGGGCCTTTAAAAGTGCTACAAACAGGGCCCATCGCTGTTCCAGCCGATGTTTACAAGGCTGCGAGTTGGCAGGAAAACATCCGGTTGCCCACAGAGAACAGCAAAAGGCGATCTCTATACTGTACATTTACAGTAAATAAAGTTTGCTTTTGCGTCAGCAAGAGGTTTGCAAACTGGATTTCCACTTGGAGTAAATTAAAGAAGTCGGAAAGCGAGAGTGAAATATCTCACACGAGCACAGCGCACCGTCGGGCAAACCGACATTCAAACTTAACCAAATGAGAGGCGAAGCTCGGTCACCTGCCCACGCGCACAGTGAGCCGAACGCTAACGAGAGCAGAGGCTGCGAGAAGACGGCCCAGCTGGAGCACATGTGCACAGCTCCTGTCTAATGAGTCCATTAGTCAGAGGCAAAACGGCCACAACTGCGACCGCACACGGCCGCACATACGTGAGCTGCTGCACTCATGTTTAATGCACACGTTGAAACAAATTCACATTGCTCCGGCCCTTAGACACGGTCGGACCCATGGTGACTTGGAACATCAGCTGTGCTTTGATGAACTGATACGGCAATCAACTGAACAAAAAAGAAACACACACACACATACACAGAGAGAGGCTATCGTTCCTGTCAGACGGGTTTATCGAGTTACACGATAACATCATTCACTCTGAGGTGAACCCTGGTTGGGCTTTTGTTGCATTTGTCCAACAGAGGGCGCTGCAGAGGTGTGCAGCTTGAATGTCTAACATGATCCCCTTCCTAAATGGTTTTTAATTTTAGGTTACCCGGTTTCTTTTTCTCCTTCTTTCCTCCGCTTCTCATCATAGCAATGAGTTGCTATGGTTGACTGCAAACTAACTTTATTCGTTTATTTTTTTTGCTTGTCTTTATGAGTTCATTATCTTCAATTCTGTCACCTCAGTTCATTTCAACTGTGTTAAAAATAAAAACCCATCACTTAGTTACTGGAGACTAACCGTGGCTATCAAGCCATAGCACCATTTTTTTTTCTGCCTGTTAACAGCATATTGCTACTACAGCCTTGGGCGGTTTTAGTCTCATTAACGAGGGTCTGGGATACAGGGTACAGTATCCAACGCTCTGCAGCTTGCAGACAGACACGGAGAGGCTGAGCTGTATCACAGCGCGCGAGTAAACCTGGTTGGAACGCATCCGTGAAAGCGAGCGAAGTGGCACGACTTGGCCGGGTGCTCATCGATCACAGAGGCTTGGCTGGCGTGCGTCGTAATGAGTGTGCTTTTAATGACGCTGAGCTCTGTGTAATCTGCTCTACTCAGCAAAGGCCAACTGCTAAAAAAAAAGAAAAAAAGAAAAAGTGCAATCACTTTAACCCAGCTGCAGAAGCAAAGAGCAGCTCTTGCACTAAATAACAGGCTCTTGACCTGGAAAGCAGTTGTAGTCGTGATCTGTGTGTTTACAGCTGGGTTGCACTTAAATATTATAACAGCCTGTTATTTCCCAGATATAATGGGTTAATGCGTTGGTAATGGGCAGAAGGCAGGGGGGTAGATTATTTTCTGCAAAGGTGAACATCAGATCATTTTTGAGGATTTTATTCTGCTTGAACTGCTCCAAAACGGTTTCAAAGATGTTAACAAATGCTAAGAAATGGTAGAGAGGATTTTCAATCTCCAGTTTTTGTCCTACTTTTTACTTTCTAATACAGCTATAAGCCAATTTCAATTTCTCTTTAAGTACAATAGTGCAGGAAGATACAAGAAGACTGTTCAAATTTTTTTATTTTTTGTTTTGGCACATGGAGAGACTACATTCAATCTTTCTGCACTCACAGGGCCTCCAAGTACACAGCAAAATGGATTTAAGGGCTAAAAAAATTGATTTTGCATGATATTTAATGCAGCTCGAAGGAGGATCGCAGCGTGAACGTAGTGTGCATCGAGCTAACAACAGCTAGCACGTTAGCTTATTTACACCAGGAGCAAGTTTGATGTTGCTTTCAAACATCGAGGTATTTCAAATAAGTGGGGAGGGGAGGAAACTTACAATGCGTTTATAAATCTAGCATTACCTTTTATCACTTTTATCACTTCTATCACAAGCAAAAATGCTGCCCACCTCTGAAAACGAGAGAAGTTGCTGATAGCAGAGCTAGTTAAGCAGTTCTCAAGAAATGAGCCATATCTCTTTATACGCTACCCGAGTGCAGAGAATGCAGATGTGAGGGAGTGAAAAAAGGAGGAGGGGTGGGTGACAGGGAGACGAATAGGTTTGTGGGTGGGGGGGAGAGGGAGGCAGGGGAGGGAGTTGTATAAGTGAGTGACAGATGTCTTCACTTTACTGTATCTATGTGAGGGCAATGCCAGATTGTGACCGATCCTCAAAGACATCTCTGATGTTCATGCAGCTGCAGCGCTCCCTCCATGCAGTTTTCCTTCTACCTCTGAGACTGAAGGTCACCACTAACTTAGCATGGAGACGAGCGTGGACGTGTGAGACGGCTTCCACGCATATTTCTTTCTGTTTCGGTGCAGTCATCAGTGAACCAACACACAACAGGCGGATGGACAAAATTACATATAGTTAAGAGCAACAGTGTGCAATTACTGTACCAGATTACCATCTATTTTAGTTTGTACTTAAAAAAAGGGAATCTGGTTTTTCTTTTGGAAAAAAAACACAGAAAACAGAAAGAAAGACACGTTTTGTCAAAGCGGCCTATTTTGGCTTCTGGAAGGTTTCCACTAGTTTGAACTTGAGGAAAGTGTGACAAAGACGAGCGAGTAGCAGAACAGGAAATTTGATAATAGAGCCGTGTCATAGTAAACACCCATGGTTTAGTCTTTCAAATGAGGGATTAAAATAGATGTCTCCCAGAGATTTTGTGTAAACGTTGTGGTCTGACAACTGTCTTTATGGCATTTCCTTCAAAAAGGGGGTGCGTCTAAAAATACATTAGAAACTGGAAAGTTAGAAACATGAAGAATAACTTAGATGAGGCTTGCTTGCACGTCACCACCTTTTGTTTGGACATTTCTTTACATGTGATACAGTTTATAAAATGAATATTTACTCTTTCCAGCTTGTTTTCTTACCAGATAAATTGCAGTGGTTGCTCTGTGCTCTGAGGGCACCTGGCCTTGGCATGAAGCCTACTACTAAAGTCACATTACAACCTTAGACTTCGATATAATTTAGGGGGATTTTTACGGGATAGAGAAACACAAAGCAACACAAATAAAAATGTATTTAACAAATTTAATCTGACACTTAAATACGTTCCGGTGAAACACTGCAAAAAGGAAACTACAAGTAAAAATGTCTTGAAATTAGTGTATTTTTCCTTCATTTGAGGAGCTAAATAAGACTATTTGCCAATGGAATATTATATGGAGTATTATTACCCCTAAAATAAGATAATTAGATACCCTGCACTTGAAGTAAGACGATGGAGATGAATTGTTTCTATTTTAAGTTCAAAAATCTTATTCCATTGGCAAATAGTCTTATTTACCTGCTCTAATCAAGGAAAAATGCACTTATTTCAAGAAAATTTCACATACTTTTTGTTCCCTTTTTGCAGTGAACTGATTGCACTTTAGACGTCAGATAGTGAGAAAATGTAATCAAAATGTGTCTAATTTATTCTCAGTAGGAATGTTCTGTAAAGGTTTCATAGGTTTTCCAAGACAACATTTGTGACCAAGGAACACAGAGACAGTGTCGAAGAGAAGACATTCAACGCACCGTTAGGTTATATAACAAAATCCTGAGCTTTAAACATCTAACAAGGTGCTGACTCAGCGGCAAACTCAAGACATGGTTGTCAAAATGACAGACTGGGCGAGAAGAGCTTTAATCAGAGAAGTGGCTAAGGGGGCCATGGTAGCTGTGGAGGAGCTGCAGTTCCCACAGCTCATCTGGGAGAATCTGGTGACAGGACAAACGTTAGTCCTGCAGAAAGTTACTGTAGAAAGAAACACAACTTATTCAAACTTCATACAAGCCATGGAATGGAGACAGCAACCATTTGGAAGAAGACGATCTGGTCAGATAAGACCAAAAGTGAGCTTTTGTTCCCTACATGGTGGGACCATCATGCTGTGGGGATTCTTCTTCGTCGTTGTAAGGATGGAGTAGATGGGAAAATGTATTTAATTTAATTTAGGGCAGCTCTGGTTAAACATCAGCTGGAGGCTGCCCACCGCTTAAGATTGGGAACGAGGTCCACCTTCAAGCAGGAATCCAACCATTAAGCCAGAGATGCAATAGAGACTTTGGATCGAAGCAAATTCATGTGGTAGAACGGCCCAGTCAAAGTCCAGACTTCAAACCAACTTAGACGGTTGCATATAAATTGTTTATATTGTTTCTATTCAAATGAATCAGAGTAAAGGGGTCTAGGCACAATTACCTTCCACACTTTTCACATATTTATTTGTACAAAGCTTTAAAAGTCCTCCAGCGTTTCCCGTCCACCTAACAATGATATACTACTTTTGCACTGGTCTGTCACATAAAATCCCAATAAAATTCACGAAAGCTTGAGGTTGCATTGTGACAAAGCATGACCATTTTCCTCCTGCTTTTGCAAGGCGCCGTATGACTTAGGTCCTATCTGGATCGAGAGCCTCTTTTGAGGCACTTTATCAGATAAAGTGCAGAGTGTTTTTTACTCCGCTCTCAGTCACTCCCCTGAGGGCACCTGGCCTTGGCATGAAGCCCATCGGCCCGCCAGGGTAAACGTCTGCAACAAGAGGGGCAGACATGCCTTTGATGCCTCTGGACTGGTGGGAGGCATGTGAAGAAAGATGTTGGTGAGAAAAAAAAGAGGGAAGGAGCGAGAAAAAGTAAAGGTGATGACAGACGGAGAAAGACAAAGAGATATAGGCGTGGGGGTGGGGGGTGCTATATTGATTAAACAACAGAAAGAAGACCAAATAGAAATAAAGGACGAGAGGGATTTAGAAGGTATAGGGGAAAAAGAGGAGGGGGCATGCACTTTGAAGTTATGAGCTGAGCACAGATCTGTCTCCCTTGAGTAACAGCAGGGGAGGGTTGGAGCCTGAAATCATAAGGAGGGGGTCGTTAAAGGGAGGGGAAAAAAAAAAGAGCTGATGGATCGGGATATTGGACAAGAGTTATAGTGGACCTCTGGACTCTCATTTCTCATTTGTCTCTGCTCAAAAAAAAAAAAATACTGAAGTAAAAAAAAAAAAAACTGGAACAAAGTCAAAGCTAAGCCTATTTCTTTGATGTGTTTCCGTCATTCAGCGGCCTGACCGTCTGCATTACTGCTTCTCTCTTCTTGTTTTTATTTCCTGCACACACGGGTCTCTCCGTTGCCCTCTGCCAGACCAGACGTGGTTGTTTAAAGGCTTCCTGCATCTGCGGTGCTGGTCCCCTGCTGTCCAACGTTGTCCCTCGCAGGCAAAGGTCACCACGGTGGCACAGCAGTGCTCTTATGTCTTCTGACGTGCAGAGACAGAGTTAAACCTAAAAAAAACGAGCTATAGCACCTTCAAAAACTATTCCCGCCCATTCAACATGTTCGCAATGCTGCAACCACAAATTTTGACGTTCACTGCTGAGATTGTATGTGATGGACCAAATCAAAGTAATGCTTCATTATTATATAAAATTTGTTGTTTATTTAAAGGGGATTAATCACATTGTATGGCTATTAAAAAAACCCCACAAAATTCATGTTCAAATAAAACATGCGGCAAGCATTCTTCTCCTTGCACTGCAAAAACGGAACTAAAAATAACTAAAATGTTCTTAAAATTTGTGTATTTTTCCTTGATTTGAGCAGGTAAATAAGATGATCTGCCAATAGAATAAGATTTTTGCACTTAAAATAGGAACAATTCATCTCCATCATCTTATTTCAAGTGCAGTATATCTAATTATCTTATTTTAGGGGTCAAAATACTCCTTCCATTGGCAGATAATTTTATTTACCTGCTCAAATCAAGGACAAAAACACTAATTTTAAGAACATTTTACTTATTTTTAGATCCGTTTTTGCAGTGCAAGGAGAAGAATGCTTGCCGCATGTTTTATTTGAACATGAATATATGGGTTTTTTGTGTTTTTTAGCCATACAATGGGATTAATCCCCTATAAATAAACAACAAATTTTATATAATAATGAAGCATTACTTTTGATCTCGTTATGGTAAATATACACAAAAGCGCCTTAGTTACTAACAAATAAAGTGCAAAAACAAAATGTAAAACACATAAATAAAATATATTACGCTAGCGGGGAGTGGTAATTTAATCAGAAAACTTTTGTATGCAAACAGAGTGAGCAAGTAGTGTAGAAACTCATAAAGTCATATTACGGGATTAGGCCCCTTAAAGCTTTTTTTAACAATTTAAATTGTATTTATTTTTTTTACTTTTGGCTCTGGATCTCTACAACTTGTCAAGCGTTACCAGAGCACAACAATGATACCAATTTTTTTTCCTTTAATGCAATGGCTGGGCTGCTGAGTTGATACTTGGGAATGGGTTCATTATCTCTAATTGAGACTTTTACATAAGAGAAGATGCCTTGCCTTTTTCATTGGGTGTTATTTAAACACTTGCAGCACTTGCATAAAAAAAACAATTGAAAACAGCATATCATTCTCCTACAACTTGAGGATTCTGAACTACATTGTGTTGGTCCTTCACATTAAATCCCAATGAAGTTTGTTGTTTTAACACAACCGAATGCGATATAGTTTTAGTGGGGTATAAATACGTTTTTAAAGTACCTTTTATGTTTAAACTCAAGGAAAAACTGTCTTATAAACAAAAAAAAAACAGACACTGGTTGATGAAAAAAAAAATCTGACACTGTGTTAGAAAAGGGATGTGCTGCCTTGGGTTACAGGACGGCACAACAAGCAAACAAATAAAAGTGTGAGAAGCCCGACTGACAAGCCTGATGGAAAATGACATGAGAGAAGGAGCAAAGACAGCAGTTGATAGGACGGAGAGAGCACTTTATCTTCCCTTCACACTCGCCGGCCTCCTTCGCAGCTGCCAGGCGCTTCCTGCTCCATTGTGAAACGCTCATGCTGTATGCGTACAGGAAGTGGGCTCTTTTGTTTTCCTCTCTCCTTCCTGCTGGTGTCAAGCGCAGTGAAGGGAGGAAAGAGTGCGGGTCTGGGAGGGAAGGACAACGCACAGCGTGTTTGCAAGCAACAAGGAAGGAGCTGTCAGTGGAAAGCCTTTGGATTTCAAATGCACAGACGCAGAAGTGGAGGGAGGGATGTCGCTTTAAATAATGCTATTTAAAAAAAAAAGAAAGAAGGGGGGGGGGTGGATGTATAGATGCACAGATGGGATACAGGCGTTTACTGCAGGCACGCTTGCAGAGAGAGTGCCAGACATTAGCCTCTCCTCTGATTAGACACCTGGGCCCTGACAATTATCTGATCAGTTTATTGACTCTTTGGGGAACGGACTCGATCATGAGCGGCACGTTCTCGACGACAACATATGTCACGTCAGCCAACTGCGCTTAATATTATTGATCGATTCACACCCATACGATCAACGCCTGAAACGTGGAGCTCTCTCTAGCTTCAGAAGTCTAACCCGTCCTCCACGACTAACAAAAAAGGAGTTTACACAAAAAAACGATTTAATAAAAAAAAACTCATGACTAAAGTTTTTGCCTTTCACTCACTGTGATGTTGAATGTCTTCTTTGCATTATTATCGGTTAAGATCTCATTTGTTAATTATTCTTTTGTGAAAACAAAAACAAATAATCGTGAGGTTCCCAAGGGTCTATGCTTGGGTCACCTTCATTTATTACCTAAATGAGTTCCCAAGTTCAAATTACAGAGTACTACAACCTCTCTCACTATATGCAATGCTGAATGATGACACACAACTTTACATCTCTGTATCACTGAATGACCACAGGCCACTGCATGTCAGTCTGTTCATGATATCAATGACTGGATGATTCAGGATCAGGTCCGTTTTAATTCAGATAATTCATTGATTTTGGCCCCAAAAAATGCAAGGATGGAGACCAGAGCTCAGCTAGATTCAGGGACAGATGGCAGAGCATGAAAGCAGCATGTTCTGTCATCTGTGGCTCCATTGAATCATTAAGTCGTTTTGGACTCAGACCTAAAAAAAAAAAAAAAAAGAATCATTTCTGTCAGTAAATCAGTTTACTTTTCCTTGAAAACATTGGCGACATAAAAGGCTTCCTGTCAAAACAGGACAAAGAAAATACGAATGCATTCTTTTATTTTCAGTAGATTGTTGTAATTGTGTCTTTACTGTTCTCTGCAAAATAAAAATAAAATGAAACAAGCAGGCAACTGCAGCTCGTTGGAAATCCTGCTGCCAGAGTCTCAACTAACAGTAGGAAAATGGATAATATTTACGTCTGTTCTTAAATCAGTGAACTGGCTCCATGTTTGCCAAAAGATACAGGTAGATATGAAAGTTTCATTTCTGAGTTGTTAAATTTGAAACTATCAGAAGATGAGGCTGGATTTATTTTCTACGCTCCTCAACTCTGGAGCAAATGTCCTGAAAACCTGAGAGGTACAGAAACTGTTTGATGCTTCAAATCAGAAATGGAAATTTATTTTTTTCTTTATAGCAGCTTTGAAATCTCTCTAACCTTTATTGCTGATCACCGACAAGTGATTGAAGCATGAGATTAAACATCACATTTAAAATTGCATTTAAAATTGCATTTCTTTTTATGCAGAGTTTTTAAGAGTTTGACCCACTGAGCTCTGTTTTTGAGCAAAGCTTAGGTTTTTTATTTTTTTTTTTTAGGTTTTTCCTTTGAGTTTCTGTAAAGAGCTGTGGCCCGCCGTGTTTATAAATGCCGTATAAATAGACCTGCCTCGCCTTGGCATCCCAATATCATTTAGCTTTCCCAATAAATCTACTGTGAACGCCTTTAGCAGTTTCGGATTTGCATTCATGATTAACGGACAAACAGTTTCCAAAACAAGCTCTACTATTAAAACGCAATAAAATAGGGTGAAAAGTGTCCCACTCCAACAACAGAAGAATCTGGTTCCACTGGTCCGACGGGTCGATAAAAGAAGCCGCACAGAGGCGGGTGGGGAGGATAGAGGAGCGTGGAGCCCAGAGAGAGAGAGAGAGAGAGAGAGAGAGAGAGAGAGAGAGAGAGAGAGAGAGGGAGAGAGCCAGCAGCTGCTGGGAAGATTGATTTAAGGAGAGCAGAGTAACGACAGCCGGGCATCATCCAATCAGACCCTTGTTTCACATGGCTGCCAGAGCAGGAAGAGAGTGCGTTTCAGTCTGCATAGTAAGTTCTCCGAGGCAGTGAGAGGAAACCGTCAGTGTGATGTTGTTCTGTCAGATGTCTGTGTGTGTGTCACATCAAAGAAAAGCAATGAGGGCAGACACGGAGACAGGCACCAAGTCTTAAATACGGCAAAGTTTTTAAAAAAAAACACACGGATGACGGGTTCTCTGTCCGTTTTGGCTGATTCTTCTGGATTAAGTAGTCTAAAGCTGAAGTTATTCTGAAGTTCGGTAATGCCTCAAAAGTAGAGCTCTACCTATCATATTTTTACGGCCCCTTGCAGAGGTATTCATATCCTTTTAACTTTTTCACATTTTGTCATGTAATAACCATAAACCTTCATCCATTCAACTGGGATCTCATGTAACATATCAACACAGAGCAGCGTTAAATAGTCTTAACGAAAAGAAGCATGAATAGCTTTAATTTATTTAAAGGAAAATACAGATCTTAGTGGCATACAAGTAATATTTACTTGTAGTTACCTCCATTATCGAATACTCTGAGGAACCACATCTGACTGCAAAGCAGCTTCAAACCTTTCAGGATTTGTCTTTTTCAGCTTTAACAGCTAAGACTTTTACCCATTCTTCTTTGCAAAATATCTCACTGTGGCAAAACTTAAAAATGGCCTCAACTGAATTAACACTTGGACTCGAAAACATGAGTATGCTCTTCTTGAATGTTTAAGAGTCCCGTCCCCCCAAGATGTAAAACTCCACCCAGGACTCAAGTCTGCAGAATCTAACATGTTTGCTTCCAGGATTGTATCGTGTTTAAGCCCATCTATTGTCCATCAGCTCTCTCCAGCTTCTCATATGAAACCGTCTCCCAACATGAGGCTCATGCGACCACGTTTCCCCGACAGTACGACGTGTTCAAGGTGATGTGCAGTTTTTCACTTTTACATAAAGGTTAAAGAGTCAGAAAATCTGACCAGATCACCTTCTCCCGTGTGTTTTCTGCATCAAAACAAATGTCTTTTTTACGTTGCCATTCTACATGCATCTCTTAACTCTATTTAGTAATTGTGCGGCATCTAAAGGTAATTGGTTGTCCAGGATTTTTTTGAGGGGCATTATAAAAATACATGCCAGACTTCTTGGTTTTTTGTTTGTACAGAACCTTCTTTTTTTTTCTACTTTTCATAAAGTGTTAGCTAAATATAAAGTATCCCAAAATATTTGGGAACGAGGTGATCATTTCCAGGGATACATTAAAAAAAGGATCTCCTATAATTTTCTCCACTCACATTTCTTCTCAAATAAGGCTTTAAAATTTACAGTGCATGGTGTGCAGTGCTAGGTTCAATAGTTTGATTATTTTACCAGTTAACTTATCCAAGAAATTCCAATGAAAGCACCAATAATCCTTAACACACGGCAATTATTCCATGAAGCTGCTAGTGAGGTATTACACAAACTGTCCCAAATCCCACTTATACACTATCAAAGACTTTCTACTTTTTAAAAAAAAAAAACTCAACAAAATATATTCTCCAGGTTATGTAAGTTGTTTGTAGGTTTCACAATTTAGATGAAACACTAAAGCCAGTTTTCAAACACTGCAAGTAAATCTATCACAAGACCGACGACCAATCTAGAATCGTCCTTTCTATCCATCCCTTTCTGTAAGAAGGGGAAACTGTTACTGTTCAGTTATTGCATTCTTCAAAATGGGAAAGACAAGAGCACATGCTACTACAGTAATCCGGATGGCTACAGTAAAATAGCTACTTGGTTAATCTAGCCCATATCTATAGTTTCTGCAATAATTAAACAACGGAAACTGTGACAAACAATATATACAATGGTAAGAGAGGGAAAAACATATCAGAAGGCGACCAAATCTACACAACAACTCTTTACTTAAAGGCTTTTTACATGTTTCTACCATGTGCACCAATAATTGAGGAGGGTAAATCCACAGACCAGTTCACTCATGGAAACAACCTAAATATATTTAAATTGGTGTCTTCTAGCAAGTAAAATCTTACAGATTTGCCAACTTTAGAAATTAAACACAGTCTACTACTTCAAGTCAGCGAAACTAAATAAACTAAATTCATCCAGTCCAGAAAATAACTGTGGTACCCCTAAAGCTGAGGAGATGCTAAGAGCCACTGAAATAACTTTACAATGAAGGAACGTGTTAGCTGCACTCCTAAATAGGAGACGTCCAGGTAAACTGTGTTACAAACAAACACACACCAGGACGATCTCTGTGGATGCCTTTGTGTGTTTATGTCGGCCTACTTGCTCACGCTGTGAGCTGAGGCCGTTTAATGATGAGGAGCTGCAGGTTAAGACCCGCAGAGGAGACAGCTGGGCTCTTCACCTCTTGGCTATCGAAACCATTCATGGAGGTTTAATGGAGAGCGATAATAAAGGCAACTAATCTGAGGAGCTGACGGCAGGTCAAGTGACCCTGATTGACTCGGGGGTCAACGTGAGAAGAAAAACACGGAGCCTGAGTAGGGGGGGGGGGTGCGATGTGGGAAACGCCGTGAAGGCGAGAACAACAGAAGCTGGCTGTAAACGATATCCCTGCAGAAGAGGAAAACGATCTGTAACTAAATAAAAGCAGATCAGCAACTAATGTGGCGAGCCCTGATAAAGCATGCCGTGGAATAGAAAAGACAACAATCACCTTAAGTTTCCAAAAACGCAGGTTAAAAGGAATTAAACACACGGATCTGGTAGCTGGAGAGTATCGGATGCTTCTTTGGGGATATGAGAGTCTTTGCCTACAGGCACAACAGTTTCTGACAGCGCTGACGTGGGAAACTGACTAAACTACCATCTCTGCTCTATGTGGGCTTCATTTCACTCTCAGACCTGTCCCTCTCCTCTCCTCGTCTCGTCTTTTCATCTCTTTTTCTCTACCTGACAAATGACACCCGGTATTCTGACAATTACATTTTTGCATGCCGATCACTATTTTCGCTTGCTTTTTTCCTCATTATCTGACTGCACCGCATCTATTTTTAATATTTGTCATATTCATTGCACCAATCAAACAACTTGTCTTGCTTAATACTAATAATGAATTAAATTTAACAGATTGCAGCTACCAGAATATCTGAGAAATAATTCATTTATTCTTCTATATTATGAAATAAGTCCAGCTAACATAAGAAGTAAGCTAACACACACTAAACTAGGTCTTTACAAGTGTTTGTTTTCGGTTGTTGTTGTAAGGTCATTTGTTTAAAGTGGGATCGTGTGTAGCACATATGGGCGGTCAGCGTGTTCTCGTTCCGGAGCTGCGCGGAGGATTCCTGTCAGATGAGCCAAGCTGACCGCTGCACAGGTCAGCCACGAGAAAAAGCAAAGCTTTTTCGCCGTCTAAAACAACTCAAACCGTAAACTTTTATTGCAGTTTGAGGGTAGCCTGTGTTGTGGATTTTTCCATGTCGTCACTTATTTTCTTGTAAGCCCACTAGATGAACTGGTAGAGCTGCAAAGGACTGCAATACAGATGTAGTGGCTTCGTTTTTGTTAAGGTTAAAAGCAATAGATGCAAAAGTGATGATGTGTAAATGCTGCCCTTTATAAGCTAGGACGTAGAAATGGGGTGTTCTCTATTTTCAAGCTACAACACGGTCTTACAAGTTTCTAAATGTTCTTGTTCCTTCAGCTTAAAGTCTTTCTAATGAGACGATGGAGAAAGGGCTGGGCTGACCGGAGCTTTCTCTTGAAGTGTAGCTCATTGAGTAACTCGCATTCCCCACCTGTTGCTGCGCACTGCTTGTCAGCTGTGTAAAAAAAAAAAGGGCCACAGTATTTTTCTCTCATTTCACGAACAGAGAATGTACATGCAATACACAATAAACAGACAGTCATCCATATCTAACACCCATTAAGCTAGGAGGGCTTTTAAACCTGCAGCTGGTGAACTAGGAGCATTATCTGTGCAAACTAGCTGATTCTTGCCTAATCAGATACCTCAACCACTAAACCCACTAAAATGAACTTGTTATACTTATTTTACTATATAAAAAGCAAAAGGGGTATGAAGAGCAAGTAATTTCTATAATTAATTACCAAATAATCAATATGCCTGATTATTTTAGTAGCTGCAGGAATAATGGTTGCTTTTCCAGTTAAAAGAAAAGCAAATATATATGATGTTATTTATTTGTTAATAGCTTGATAATTGTATTCTAAGTCATAACAGCCCATGCCACGTTTAGGTCTCAGTTAACATGAAATCTGAAATTGCATTGACTCCCCCTGCTGCAGGGAAGAACCACACCTAAATACTTTAAACCTCTTTAAAACCTAAAACCCTTCTCGACACAGTTCACTGTAGTTCTGAACGTTCTAATTTTATTTGACATAATTTACCAGCACTGACTCCGGACTGTAAATTCCCAGAGGTGGAGACCTACCAGCTTCCTGGAGCTGAACTCTGTAGTCCATGTGAACTGATGGTGTAAGGGTGTGGGAGTTAATCAGTCGTCGGTAAAATAAGGAAATCCTCTGATTTCATAGCTGCCACCTGTTAGTCCACCTGACACCTGCACCGCTGGCTATGTCACTCTGCTTTCAGCCCAAAACACACACACACACACACACACACACACACACACACACACACACACACACACACACACACACACACGATGTGGCACATGCCAGCACAAATGTCTTCCCTGTATAGCGACATGCGAGTTGATGTCTTGATCTCGCAAGCCGAGTAAAAAAAACAAACGCATCTTCAATGAAACCTTGGATCGAAAATCTGGAAAGAATCGGAAAGAATTATAGATTTCCAAGAAGAGACGGCGTCTCGAATGACATCGAGTTATGTCACGTTAAGCAGCTTTCACGCTGCCTGAAGAAGACGGCGTTGAAACTGCAACCATTCTTATTAACTGGGGGGAAATGTTTGAAGAAATATATTTTATTTTCCCTTCTGCTTTTCATTGTGAACTGGTTGTTTGAAACACGTGAAAATTAAAATACTATTTTAAAATGATCCCAATTTTTCAAAACAAAACTTTGTTGTCAAACACACACTATCACACTGAACTGTGATATCCCAGCATCGATTTATTGTTTTCAGTTTTATCCTTTTATTCCCCGTAGTTTAGTCTTCCTTATTATTTTCCTTTTTACTTGGTACTTCAGCTGAATGTCAGTAGCTTAGTTAGAGAGTGGTTGACTGAAGTATTTTAACTACATATAGTATATTGTTAATATATTCTTGTATTTGAAAATAAGTTGTTTGTGTTTATTCTGTATATGCGTGCAGTGCTTGCTGTTTGAGAACCCCTGAGCAAGTATTCCCTCCTTCGTCTATTGTTCTGTAATACAACACCTCACCAGGCGGGTATTAACAAAACAACAATTGACAGAGACTGAGACCTGCTTGGCTATTAATTCCTAATAAACAGGTGGTGCCCCCACTTGGTAATTTTATCGAAATGACTAAATTTGTTAATAATTGCCCTTGGCACTTATTGATAGTTATTCAAATCAAAGCCAAACCTATTATTAGACAACAGATATAAAGCAAGATTTACACTTTAACACCATCAACACACACTGTTAAGGACCTCACATGGTGTGGCGGCTTCTAATAAAGTCTAATAAATGCATACGTATGACAAAAATATAATCTCAGTAGGAGAAAGCATTGTTTGTGACATTTGTTTGTCACAATGTAATGCTATAAAGCACATCTCAGCTCTTTCAACAAAGAGGACAATCGCTATTCATACCCTGCAAACATCAGAGTACATCTCCACACTAATGAGAGGCAGCATTTAAAGATAAACACTCATTATTTCACCTTCTGTAACTCCCAAATACACCTATTTAAGAAGTCATAATCCTTTGTTTCAGGTATTCAAAACACATCCTGCACTGGTCCAAATGTAGAACAATGACTCACAATCCATTTCCTTTATTTTCTTGCAGTGACTCAGAATCCCGGTGTGGGTTGTGCTTCTGAACCTGCAGACGCTGCAAGCTTTTCTCTGGGAGTCTTTAAATCTGCATTTATTTAGAATTTAAAATCCCCAGAATTTGAGTAGTTCAGTGCCACTTGTTACCAAACACTACAGCGCCATGCAAAAATATTCAAACTCCTTATATTTTGTTATGTTATAATAGCAAACTTGAAAGGATTGGAGTTGTGCTAAAGATCAACACAAAGTTGCACATTCCTGGGGGTGGAGAGGATTAAGATACATGGTTTTAAAATAGGACCATCCATTCATATGTATTCATACCCTTTTGCTCTGATACCCCAAAATGAAACCCAGTGCAACCTACTGCGTTTAGACTGAGTTTAATCAAACAAATAGTAAATAGTGACCATCTGTGAGAAATTTAATCTCAGTTCATACACAGTCATTCTGGGAAAGCCCCAGACACCAAGAAACAGGTTACAAATAAAGCTGTGGAGAAGTTTAAATCAGGGTTAAAATAATGTCTCAAGCTGTGAACATCTCATAAATCACTGTTCAATACTTCTGAAAACAGAAGAGTATTGTACAACTACAAACCTACTAAGAAATGGCCGCCCATCAAAACTGACAACCGGAGGGGAGGAACAATAGTTAATAGACCCATGGTAACTCTGGAGGAGCTGCAGACATCCATCTCATGAGGGAGTCTACAATTAGAGGTCATGTACTTCTCCAACCAGGCTTTTTGAAGAAACAAATCAGAAGTCCCTTTTGTAATTCCCAACCAGCTATGTAATAGACACGAAACATTTAGAAGAAGGTGCTCTGGTCAGAGGAAAGCAAAGTATAATTTTCTGGTCTACTTGTGCCTATGGGTGGAGGAAAACTCACTAGTATCACGTTAAAGACACCATGAAACTAGTTTGAAACATGGTGGTAGCAGCTTCATGCTGTGGGGATTCTTTTTCTCCAGCAGGGGCAGAGAAAATGGTCAGAACTGATGGGAAGTTGGATGGAGCAAACTACAGGGCAATTCTCAAAGAAAACATGTTAGATGCTGCAAAAGGCTTGTCGAAGGGCGGCTTCCAGCAGGGTAATGACCCTGAACTTGTGAGTGGTTGACATCAAACCATTTGTTAAAACAGCCCAAAGTCCTGGTATAAATCCAATTAGGAATCTGTAGCAAAGCTTGAATACTGATGTTCAAAGATATTATGTCTGAATAATCTTGGAATAAAAAGGTTTGGAAAAGCTGATTTTACCAAACAGTTACTCTGGCGGGAGTTTTCAGATCTTCCAACCATCCATCCATCCAATCTGCAGCAGTCACTGCATAACAGTGACACCTTGGATGTGTTGCTAGTCCATCACAGGGCACTTCCAATCTTTAAAAAGTGTGTATCAATTTCCTTCTGCTTCACAATAAGGTACTAAGCAGCTCTGATGTATCACAAAAAATGGCAATAATATAAAACAGTTTGTGGCTGAAACATTATTCATGAAGTGTGAATACTTTTGCAAGACATCGTGTACCGTTGTAGAAGGCTAAAGTGACAATAAAATTGGGTCACCCCATGCAAACAGTCTATGCAAGCAGCTACAAGGTAATTTGTCTTAATGCATACACGGGGATGCTCCATATGTGCTCAGTGCAAACAAACCCACACTATAAAACCGACATATAATAGATAATCCTAATTCCTGATGCACCCAGATTCTAATGATATGCAGACATAACCTAAATCATGTGCATCTTACTGTGCCAGGATTCCCATCATAAACCTGCATTGTTGGCAGTAAGCTGGTCTTATCTCTTGTCCAACACAGTGTCCAGGTCTAATGAGAGAGATGGCTAGAATAAAGCCATTGTGATTTAGGGTTTAGTAATGTAAACGTGCTCCAAGGACAACGTCTAGAAGTAGTAATCATAGCCTTGATTGTATTATCTGTCTATCCTTGTCTTGTAAAACATTTCGATGAGTTTTAAACGTTTAAAATTAAACATAAACTGATAGATTTTGTTTCATAGATATCCTGTAAACAACCCATTGCCCAATGTCCTGTGATTTTCAGTCCAAGTCTACATCAGAGAGCGAATACAAAAGCTGTCCTTAGGCTTTGCCTGTTTTCTGCATAGTTGCAAAAAATAAGTCCTTACGGATAAGATAGCAGAAGGAGGCGCTGCAATAAATCATCCACAAAACAAATCTTCAATGTAGCTATGGCATTTTGGATGGTTTTGGAGTGCAGCGATGCATTTAGTCCAATGACAGGAGGCTTGAAGAAAGAGGTGCAAGGAAAATGGTCACGGGTAAATTGAGGAGATAAAGAAAAAAAAATATCTACGAGCAAAGGAGCAGCAAGTTTTACAGAGGGAAGGTGGGAGGTGATGGTAAAGAGTGATATAAATAATGACAGTACAGCTACACTGCATAGAAAAACACAGAGCAAGACAAAGACAAAGCAAAAGAACTCAATTCTGAGCATGTGTTTTTTTAAAAGGAACCAAGGGCTTTTACATAATTCATGACCAGAAAGTGCGCTCACACAGTGCAGCGATTTGTTAAAACCCAGCTAACTCCAATGCAGAAAAATAAACTTAATTGTACATAAACAAGATGCGAGGTAAACAAAGTAACTGGGCCGAGCACCATCAAAAATGCCATTTACGTCACAAAACAGAGACTGAGCTCCACTCTGCCCACAGCAGACACATAAAAGTCAGAGTAAAAACATACATTTTTTAGTAGGGATGTTCTGATTATGACATCGCAATACCTACTAATCCAAGTCATTTCATAATAGGCATCAGTCCATAATGTGTAACACACAGAGACCTCCTCTTATCTCTTTCTAAAGATATTAACGGCTCCAGACCAACAGCTACTATCTCCAATAAAAACATGCCTCGCTCCTGCTTGATGTTTCCATGTGGAGTAGTTTGCTGAAGAGCTAGGCTAATGTTAGCATGTTACTCCCTGCCTTGGTAGGGCTCGTTGAAAACATTTCATTGTGGTTTCTGGTAATCGAGTGCAGATAAAACTTCCAAAAATCCGCGTTTTGTGAAGTATGAACTTTGATCCAAGCCGTTTCCGCTGATCCTTATCCAGCTCTCTCTGGATAGCTGGGAAAGACGGGGAGCAGAAGCAGCCAATACAGTCTTTCTTATACGGCAGCCATCATTGCACAAGTGAAGAACGGATCCCCCCCCCCCGAGCCGAATCATTACGTCAATCAAACAATGTGTAAAGCTTACAATACACCTTTGCAAGCATTAAATATTAGAATATGCCGTTATATTTTAAATACTAGTAGCATGAAATGCAGCCGCGTCGCTTACTGTAGGAATGGATGACATAAAATCACAGGCAACACAAAAATGAATCGAGAGCTGAGTTTTGTTGCCCGCTCTGATAAGGATCTTTAAAAAAGAAATCCTTCTTTCTGACCTTACAGACTGTAATGAGAAAACGTCTATTTCAACTTTTTTTGTGATGCAACTGAAATGAATCAGAAAAAGAAATACAAGAAAGCCTGAAAGTTGTAAAATATTGCAATATAATTAGATTAGAATCTGCAAAAACAACAAATAAAAGGTTGAACTGTTGTTTCTAGAGAACATGGAAAGAGATAAAAAAAAAATCTAAATTTAATAGTGTACTATACAAAAAGATGCTCTTTAAAATGAGGTTTTGCCTGGCAGCCAGAATGTCAGCCGCAACACAATCCTTTTTGTCATTAGATCTCAAATTGTCTTGTTTTCCAAGTTTATTCTGCTGAAGTAAGACCTATATTTGTTACTGGAGGTGAGACAATGCACATATTTTGTTGTTTAAGCAACACTGGATTCCACCCAGGAGGAAAAACAACTCAAACTTTGAAGGTCTGATATAAAGTGCACACATCTAAACACTGTTGTTGTTTTTTAAATTTTTTGTTCCACCTCGTTTTATTGTTGAGTAACACAAAATTCATTGTGACCATGTATGGTGAAAATGGCTCTACAAAAAGAAAAAAAGAAAATAAACACTACATCATTGGATAGTTTTGCAAGCCGGTCATCTGGTTGCCATATCGTGAACACTGAAAGGCAAGATGCGAGGTGAAATCAGAGATATGTTGGATGACATCAGGGAAAAGGCAGGTTGGAGATCTGCCACATACAACTTTACACAAAAGATGAGGAATGCTGGAGTTCTGCACATGTCTCGCTTTTGTGTTCTGTCTTTTCTTAAACTTGTCTTTCTCTATCCATTGGCCTTTTTAACGTTTACCCTTTTCCATCTTTCTCAGGTGAAAAACTACTGCTGATGGTGACCCGAGGTGATATCATGGCTCCGTATCATCTCTCAGCCTCCATCTCGGTCTCCTCGAGCAAAAAGGAGGGAAAACAGAAACTGTCTTTTGTTTGGGTTACATGACTCCTGAGGAAAAAGACTGGAAAAGATAAAATGGAGAAATTTCAGAGCCTATGACACTATCCCAATTATTGCTCGTGGTCGCTCACTTACACTGCCTTCTAAAACCTGTGTTCACGGCCGTTGAGCTTTTTCACATCTTGTCACAATAAAAACTAATTTTTATTTATACTTTAAAACAAAGGTCTGTAACATTATGGAGTGTAAGAAAAATGGCTTTGGATGGGTTTTTTTTTTGTTTTTGTGTTTTGTACAAATAAAATACTGAAACTTTAGGAAAAGTGACCCATTGGAACTCTGGAGGAGCTACAGTAAGTAAACAGCTCAGGTGGAACAATCTGTCAATAGGACTACTGTCAGTCATGCACGGCACAAACTTGGTATTTATAGAAAAGTGTCAAGAGCAATTCCCTTTCTTGAAGGCAAACGTGAGAAGGATCACTTGCATTTGCCACAAGACATGTAGGGGACACAGCAAACAAGAGGAAGAAGGTGCTTATGTGGCAGAAAATGAAATAACCCTGCAATCACCATCTCCACTGTGAAATATGGTAGTGGTAGCATTATTCTATGGATTCCAACATCGCAGCTTATTACAGAGCAAGAGAATGAAAGAAAGACAGCCATCAGCCATCTTCCAGCAGGACCACGACCCGAAAAATACAGCCAGGTCTGCAACTGAGCTCCAGCTATTTTTTAAAAAAAATAGGAAAAACGTTCAGTCTCTAAATGTGCAAAGTTGATTGGATACATACCCTAAGAAGACTTCCTGCAAAATAGCACCAAAAAGTGGTTCCAGGAAGTACTGAGTCAGTGAGGCAGAATACTAATACACAACACATCTTGCATATTTTTATTTGTAAAAAAAAAAACCTAGACAAACTAGAAATAATTTTTGTATTCCATTTTACAGTTGTGGATTTATTGGTGTTGGTCCACCACATAAAATCCCAACAACATTTATAGTTGTGGTGTGACAAAATGTAAAAAAAAAAAAAAAAGAATCAAGGGGTAGGAATACTTTTACTAGACATCGCGAGTGGAGAACACAGTAGCGCAGTTTTCTAGTCTTGATGGCAATGAAACAGTCTTCCGTCTGTTTCAGACACACAACACAGTAGGAAATGAAGTCTGGGAGCCTGCCAGAGGTGTGAAATCACTGACCTTTGCTAAATGTCTCACACCGCAAAGCTGCAACAGCTCATCAGTGGCTATGAAGACCTTTATCTTACAAGCTCCGACTAGATCTGTGGCATGCAACTCCCAGCCTGGAGATATATATTAGTGTCGAAAAATGAGAAGAAAAAAGACAGCCTCTTGGTCTTTTAAAACTACGGTTAAATGGCCCAGAGGTTTTTTTTCCCTCTGTTAAACATAGCCTTAGCGTGTAAAAGGAGACATCTGTTAGTGACAATCTGAATCCAAACAGTCTGCCTGACACAATAGTAATTACAACAATCTCTAACAGTAAACTTTTATACACATTCCTAAGTAACTAACTTCACTCTGTGTGTAAAAAAAAAAAACACTTTTGTCCATTTTTATAACCTCCGTCCGGCATCCAGGCCACGGAAATGCCCCTGAGAAGGAGAGCTGGAGTTTGATCACTCAGGTGTTGATGGATACTTCCTTCTGCTCCTTGCCTGATAACAATGTTTACACTCGTAACTTCACAGCAAAACCAAAAAGATCTTCACTGCACAGCGACATCTTAACAGAAATCTGATCAATTTAGCCACAGCACAGTTTAATGAAGCAAGTGCAAGCAGATGAAGATTTGAAAGAGTTGAAATTTAATTAGGAAACTTGTGGATGTTGTTTGGGCCTCAGGAAAATTTGCTTTGCTTGACTGAACTCTACAAGGCAAACTGAGTTCTGTGCTGTAAAAGATGATTTATCCTCCATCATATGACAGCAGAGCTGGAGAGAAAACACATAAAAAAAAAAAAAAAAATCAACAAAGTGAGAACACTGTGATTTTGGCTACTTTGTCTTCCAAAAGTATTCATGCCCCTTGCAGTTTGTCCACATCTTTGCACAAGATATCCACCAGCTTTAAAGTATTTAAAGAACATCAATGAACAAACAGCAGAATAAAATAAAATATAATACATCATCCAAAAACTAAAGAATAGAGTATAACGGCAAACCCTAAGCAGACAGGTTGAGTAAAGAGCATTTATAAAACAAAAAGACAAATAACTCATGGAGGAGCTGCAGAGCCATATCTCAGGCTGAAAATCTAATTACATAAGTATTAGGTGTGCACTTCACAAATCAGGTCTTTATGGAGGAGTGGTAAAATGAAAATCATTACGAAAAAAAAAAACAATAACTTGCCCTGTTTGCAGAGACACAGTAAAAAATGTGGAGAAAAAAAGTTCTGAGACCTTTGTAGCCTTTTTCTGCTAAATGAATTCTCGCGGTATTTATGCGTTTACAAACCCACGACAATCCATCTTGTACCGCTCAGGCTTCAACCGTTTGTGTCCGAACCAAAAAACGGTTGGGTCCAATCACATTATTGCAGTATTGAGGTTTAAGGCGGGACATACCGGAGCCACAAAAGCAAGAGCGGCTGAGCCCGCAGCTGAAGCAACATAAAGACGTCAGCGCAGGAGGACGCACGCGTAGCTGCTGCCATCACATTTGTTTTGTACAAATCTACAATTTCTTTTTTGATAGTAGAAGAACAAGAAGAGCCTTAACTAGCTTACCATCTTGTAGTTTTTCATAGCAGTTGCTGCTTACGTTATAATTTGATACCGTGGTTGGCTAAAACCAACCTTTGGTAGGTGGGCACTAGGAGCCGCTTCGTCCAATCAGCTCACAGAGTTCTACAGAAATTCCCTCCTTCCCCCAGATTAATAATGTGCAGGACTACCGTTCGACATATTATCAGTCTGGCTGGCCAGGCCAAAACCTTAGGGCTTCCATGCCCAAAGGTATGTATTGTAGAAAAAAAACAGCAAATCCCTCTGAACATCATTTCCATCATAAAATATGGTTGAGGCAGCATCAAGGTGGGAGTTATCCTTTGTAGCAGGGACTGGCGATCTGGTCAGAGCTAATGGGGCTGAACACACAGAAGAACAGCTTGAAGAAAACATGTTCGAGGCCATGAAGAGACTAAAGACTGGGAGTGAAAATCCCCCTTCTATACTAATATATTAGAGTTGTTTAGATCAAAGCGTTGCCATATGTTAGAAGGGTCCAGTCAAAGTCTAAACCTAAATCTAACACAAAAAAAAAAAAAAAAAATTGACAGTCCAACGTCCTGTATATTTAGCGGATAATGATAGATGATTCTCTGAAGCTTGGGAAACTGGGGTATTGCTTTCTGCTTCGGAAACAACTGATGTGAAAAACCATAACATCATTTTGTATTTTACAAGTGCAGAAAAGCCACAAATGGCTGGAAATACACTCTGATATATAGAAATATGATAGGTTATCAATCTATAAAGACATAGTAGGATCACAAAAAAGGTACTGAAGCACTCACTCATCAGCCCATCAGCTTTGAACACCTTGAACGCAGGGAATCATTTGCAAAGTGTTAACCTAAGCTATCCCCAAGCTCCCCGGTTCCTGGATGGATGCAGTCCAGGGGGTGGTGATGGTGGTGGTGGTGTGTGTGTGTGGGGGTGGGGTGGGGGGTGGGGGTGGGGGAACTGATTCAGGCACTTTCTGACCCGTGACTGTGCTTTTCTGCAACACAATCACAGGATACACATCCCCCTAAGTCACTCTGGCAGACCTGTTTAAATGTTTGCACACATGTTTGCCAAATTTTCGGACCTCACGTGCCGCTAGGTAAGCAGAGGTGGGGGGGGGGGGGGCAGATTCATGTTGCAGAACAGTAAGGCTTGCTCTGCCACCGTCATAAACACTGAGATAAAGCTGGTGCAGACGCTCTTATCTGAAGATGGAAAGCTTACAAAGGACCACTTTTCACAGGAGTGAAAGTGGAGAACTGCAGCGTTCCCCTGCGGCCCGACGGTTCATTACATATAGTGTTGCATAAGAGCTGTTGGTTTGATAACGCCATGCAATGACACTGAGCGCACACTTTGCCTCGCCTTAAAACAAGAGAATTGATTTAATTACTCTGTGTTTGGAAAAAGAAAAAAAAAATTCCTTTAAGGAAGATCACACACCGGAAATCAATTACACTGCATGTGTGGGTGTTATGTAATTTGTTTGCTTGAGTCTGGCAATTAAAGGCTAATACTTAATACCCAGCGTCCACAGAGAGAGAGAGAGGGGGGGGGGCGGGGACCTTGAGTAGATTAACCAGAAAACGTGAGACTTCAATGATGTTGACGTCCAACTTTCTAAATCAACTTGAAACGTGGTACCTTGGTCTTTGTTAGGACAAAAGCAGCATTACCTTTTAAAGGCACTTTTGCAGACAACTCTATGGGAGTTAAGTGTAATGAAGACAAATGTATACCGTTTTCTCTAAATCATGAGGAATGATCAAACTTATTATTTTTATTAGGACATTAAAAGATGCCTTTAAGTGGCATTTTAAATTTGTGTTCAGTTGTTGTGGGATCTGTCTTAACGTCTCTCAAAAGAAAAGCTACTTTAGTGCTTCAAGTCAGTGCTTGTGTGGGAGCACAGATATAACAAAAGGCTGATATCTGATCCATTTGAAAATGTCTGATTTCCTGGCATGATTTGAAGCAAACTGTTTGAACCCACACCTGAAAGAATAGTGAAACATGTCCACAAAAACAAGTGCTCCTGGTCAGAAAAGTACTATTCAGACCAGTTTTTAGTTCATACTGCTGATACAGATGTTCCCCCTTTCCTGTGCTTTGTGTGAATGAACCGTTTGTTTAGATTGTTTTTAGAGCTGTTTGTACCTGCCGGGCTCATTGTGTGTGTGAAATGCCCTGTGTCAAACTCATAAGAATGCGATCCGTCTCATGTCTCCTCACTTTCACAGACCGCTTAGGCCGTGTGTGCATTAAAACTGTGTAGAAACGCAGCCAACAGCTGGTAGGTAGTGTTGTACTATGGTGTTGTACTATGGTCCAGTTACTATGGTCCAGTTTTATCAGGTTAGGCCTGATGCAAAAATAAATAAATAAAAAAAAAAAAAAAATTATATATATATATATATATATATATATATATATATATATATATATATATATATATATATATATATATACTCATAAGGTAGTAGCGCTGTTCTGTAACCATAACAGTCAAGATGCCGGCCGCAGCGAAGTGATGTTTTAATGATGCCCTTTATTATGTCCTGAATGAGCTGGATATATCTTTGAAACCTCAACAACTGGCTGATCTAAGAGCTAAAACAAAGCGTGTTGCTTGGAGTTTGCGTCACATCCACAGTTATCTGATTGGTTCCAACCTGTTTCCTCTCACCGTGTTTACAGTGTAAGTCAGTCTGGCTGGCCAGACTAGTGATTATTAGCCTAAAAAGCAGGTAACCGGGAACTTATCTGTTTATTAACAGCAGGTACACCAGCTGGTCCTAAGGCTCTCTACTTGCATCTAAATCAGCCAGGATGCATTTTAAAGCCGAGTATGTTCTTTAGAACCATTTAAATTAGAAGTTATTCTTAAAACCCCACATTGCCCCTGCTTGTATTCACTTTTACAAGGCTGTTAACAGACAGATAAAAGCTTAGGAAACGCTTGTACAGCGCCATCAGAACCAAATTTAGAAATACATAAAAACATAGAAAGTAAATTGCTATTAAAGTTACATTTAACTGATTTCCACCATGAACTTTATCTCAGTTAAAAATAATTTAAGTTCACCTCAAAGTTTGCAAACCTTGTAAACTGGACAGATAGCAATCTGCAAAAACCTGCACCTCATCTTAATGCTTAGGAATATTAATGCTACAGAAGAGCAATTTACACATTTTCTCTTCACTCTCCCCATTCTCTGTCTTCTCCTGCTTACTCATTTTCTCATCCGCTGCCTCATTTGATCTTTTTTGATCCTCCAGCTCCTCGATCGATATCCTCCCCGCAGAAACCTCTAGGATTACTGTCAGTGGTGAAAAAAAAAACCTGACTGATTCCACGAGGAATCAGACAGCCAGACAGACAGAGACTGAAAACTCAGACAAAAATAAATAAAAATAAGACAAAAATCCAGCCTGAGGTGAGCTGGGGTAAACTACGTGAACTTAAAAGCGAAACAGAGCGAAATAGAGATCAACAGCAGACGGCTCCTTAACATCTGCACTGCAAATAGCTGCAGTAACCCAACATGTCTCAAAGTTAAATTGGATGTAAACCATCTTTCTGACAAATGGGATACCTCAAAGCCCTGAAGTATATCTTCAAAGATAAAATGTACATTCTGTACGGAGACACTCCTAGAGATGTAAGGGAGATAGTGCTAAGTCATAAACAAAGCAGAACGAGCACCCAGTACGGGAGCCTGTTTACTTGTCTCTGTCAAACGCGCTATAGGATGAAATTTATAATATGCTCGTTGTAAAAATGCCTCAAAGGTCTCCACTGTCTGTTCTTCCAGCTTTACATTCCACAAAACACCCACAGCAGGAAGTGAGGCAACCCTCTTACCAGGCAGAGACCGAGCTATGCAGCAAAGACGTGAAGGAGATGGAGGCCATATGACTTCGGCTTGGCTAATCCTACGGTTCTTCGTGTAAAAGTGCACATATTCCAATCCACCTTTTCACACTATGTCGCATTACAACCCCAGACTTGAAGGTATTTTATTGATTTCTTTTTTTGTGAAGACAATGTTGTGCATAATTTTGAAGTGTGAAGAATAAAAAGCTTTAAATTTTTGTTACAAATAAAGCTCTTAAAAGCACAGCGTGCAATTATGTTCATTCTCCCAACTTTGCAAAAAACTGAATTCTCTGGGATTACAGGAACACATTTTTTCTGGTACAATAAAGCCCGTTTACACTACACTGTTTTAACCGAGCCGAGACCAGTCCGAGCTCGGTAACCGAGATAACTCTTGTGTGTAAACGGTCAGCAGACTGAACCGGACCGCGCTAAACATAACCGGACCGCGTTAACTGCAGACCAGTTCCTGAGCAGGTCTCGGCCTGGTTTGTTTTGTCCCGGTTATCTGATAAGAAAGAGCGCATGAGCAGACCGCGTCATCCCCTTACAGTCAGCTGACGGTCCACGGGTTTTCCGGCGTGTCTGGCTGCACGTCCCGATTCACACTCCATTCAGACAAATTTCAAACATTCATAATAATACTAGCTTCCTTATCGTGCCACACGATTTCCAGAGATGATTCTGCTTAGCAGTGTGATGAACCTCAGTGTCTGTCGTTGTTTCCTGCGTCTGTAAATCCTTATTAGATGTTCGTTTGTCTTATCCACGTCCCAAAAGCTGACTCTGTCTAACCATAACATCCTGAATGTTACGGGCGCCGCCATTTTGATTTGCTTTGTCCCGCCTTCAATCCCAGAGAGCAGCAGTACCGCAGATCGTCACTAGGAGGCGAGGAGCAACAAAGGAACCGGGATAGTGTGGTGTGTAAACGGTCGTCTCAGCTTGGTTAACTGATCCAAGCTCAGACTGGTCTCGGCTTGGCTCGGTTTAACAAGGGTGGTGTAAATGGGGCTTATGTCTCCATCACAGGCAAACATCTCGAGGCTGAAATTCCGCTTTGGGAAATAGCTCAAGCTCAGTCTGGTTGGATGGAGAGCATCTGTGAACAAGAAACTTTAGACTTTCCACAGATTCTCAACTGGAAATGTAGGCTTGGATTTTGACAGGGATGAATATTTTGATCTAAATCGATCCACAGTAGCCTTAGCTGACGGTAGGTGAATGTCTTAGCTCTACCTGCTGCCCAAACAAATTTTTCCCAGCTTACCTGTCCCCACATTAAGATGCATCCACTAATTACAGGCCAATACTGGAAGAAAACCGGCGAGAGACTGGAGGATGTTCACCTACCGTCAGCTAAGGCTATTAAGGAGTCAGTGATTATGTGCTTTCACTGACTTATTTTTTTTTATCTTTTTGATGCTGTCTTCATGACGCTGTTTGTTGACTGATGCTCTACTACAAACCTTTGAAGGAAACTTGTTATACTTAATTTTATTTAGACGGCATCAAAGTGGAGGGAGATGAATTCAAAGGCACCCATTTTCATATTATCAGTTGTAAAAAGAATTAAAAACATTGAAACAACTTAAATACTAGCTTCCTAAAGCCGCTTTGAGTAAACAATCGATGAAGTTTACCGTTTGTAGATTCTGAGCACGAGTGAAGCACTAAAAAGCTTGAATCTAAGTGTCAGACATTACTGACCATTCCTAAGGATAAAGAAAAAACATTTTTCTACCCCGCAGGAATGCATGATCTTTCTGAAACACGGCGAATTCAAATAAACAGCTCCGGTGCAATTATTAAACACCGGTCCATTGCAACAGACAAAATATCCCTTATTTATGGAGCCAGTATTGGGTTTCTATGGGTGGGGTTGAACTAGTGAGCCGATACTTCAAAAACAAGTGGAGCCGATTCCAGGACGAAAACAAACTCTCGTCCAGGCTTAGTCTTGCAACAGTGTTTTTTTCCCTAAGAAAGGCAGTCAGCGTTAAGACCCTCCACCATCAATTTTAGGGGAGGAAAAGAAAAAAAAAAAAGGGAGAAGAAAAACAGGGAACAAGAATGAACGGTCAGTTCCAGAGAGACGCGGACTGGGCGGTCAGTACAAGATCTGCTTTAGTATTTATCGCCCCACACACACACACACACACACACACACACACACACACGCATGTATGCCGAGGCCAAATTCTGTCTAAATGAAACAACAGGCTGCAAGACCCAAGCAACAGAGGAGGAAAATGGCTGTGCGGGTTCATCTATGGACACACAGGCGAGGCTTGTAAACAGAGAACATATGAGCAGAGCTCCTTTATTTCGTTCTGCGGAGAACTTGCAGATTAATCCATTGCCTATTATTTGTCTTCTGTGGCCGGAAGGTAGAGGGAGAATAGATTGTAACGCAGCAGCAGTAACAATAGGACCCTGTTGACCCCAGCCTGCTTAGGGACAGTTAAAGTTATGAGCCCTAAAGGAGATTCAGATGTTATATTTTTTGGCACTTTCTGTTGATCCTAACATACAGTCACTGGCCACTTTATTAGAGAAACCCAGTTGGTATTCAATAAGCAAATTATGGCAATGACACCTACATGTAGAGAGGAAGCTCAAATTGATCATCACATTGGGGGAGTGGTCAGATGGGCTGGTCTGATTTAGGGGATTTTCACACACAGCCAGCTCTTGGCTTTCCAGAGAATGATCCAAAAAAAAGCGAAAAATGTCAAGTGAGCAGCAGTTCTGAGGCAGTGAATGTTTTACTGGTGTCAGAGGTCAGAGAAAGGGCGGACTGGTTTGATGTCATAGAAAGTCTTGGCAAAGTTTCGGCTCATTACGGGCAGCAGGCCATTTTGTTTTTTTAACGTCCCGTACATTTGCTGACTGGGTCCTTCCCTTTACGACCCTCTAACCTTCTTTTGACGGCTACTACATCCAGCAGGATGATGCCGCACATCACAGAGCTCAGATGATCTCAGACGGGTTTCCTGAACACGACAATGGGTTCATCTTATTCCAATGGCCTCCACAGTCACAACTTCTCAGGGCAGAGGTAGTGTATCTACCTCTGCTCCAAAGGGAATATATATATATATATATATATATATATATATATATATATATATATATATACTGCTCAAAAAAATAAGGAGAACACTTAGACAACACAATGTAATTCCAAGTCAGTCACACTTCTGTGAAATCAAACTGTCCACTTAAGAAGCAACAATGATTGACAATCAGTTTGACTTGCTGTTGTGCAAATTGCATAGACAACAGATGGAAACTAGAGGCAATTAGCAATAAAGGAGTGGTTCTGCAGGTGGTGACCACAGACCACTTCTCAGTTCCTCTGCTTTCTGGCTGATGGTCACTTTTGAATGCTGGCAATGCTTTCACTGTAGTGGTAGCATGAGACGGAGTCTACAACCCACACAAGAGGCTCAGGTGATGCAGATCATCCAGGATGGCACATCAATCAAGAAGGTTTGCTGTGTCTGTCGGCGTAGTGTCCAGAGCATGGAGGCGCTACCAGGAGACAAGCCAGTACATCAGGAGACGTGAAGGAGGCCGTAGGACGGCAACAACCCTGCAGCAGGACCGCTACCTCCACCTTTGTGCAAGGAGTACCGGGAGTAGCACTGGCAGAGCCCTGCAAAATTACCTCCAGCGGGTCACAAAGCGGGTCAAACGATCAGAAACAAACTCCGTGAGGGTGGTGTGAGGGTCCGACGTCCACAGGTGGGGATTATGCAGGACGTCTGGCATTTGCCAGAGAACACCAAGATTAGCAAATCTGCCTCTGGCTCCCTGTGCTCTTCACAGATGAAAGCAGGTTCACCCTGAGCACATGTGACAGAGTCTGGAGACGCCGTGGAGAACATTCTGCTGCCTTCAACATCCCCCAACAAGACCCGATTGGCAGTGGGTCAGTAATGGTGTGGGGTGGCATTTCTTTGGGGGGGACACAGTCCTCCATCAGCTCTCCAGAGGTAGTCTGACTGCCATTAGGTACATACAGAGTTGAGATCCTCAGACCCATTGTGAGACCATATACTGGTGTGGTTGGCCCTGGGTTACTCCTAATGCAAGACAATGCTGGACCTCATGTGGCTGGAGTGTGTCAGCAGTTCCTGCAAGACGAAGGCACTGATGCTACGGACCGTTCCCCAGACCTGAATCCATTTAAGCACATCTGGGACATCATGTCTTGCTCCATCCACCAACGCCACGTTGCACCACAGACTGTCCAGGAGTTGGTGGATGCTTTAGTATAGCTCTGGAAGGAGATCCCTCAGGAGACCATCAACCACCTCATTAGGAGCATGCCCAGGTGTTGTAGGGAGGTCATACAGGCAGGTGGACATTACATCAAAGTTGGATCTACCTTAATTTTAAGTGTGGCTCCTATTCTTGACCTCCATGGGTTAATACATTTGATTGCCATTGATAATTTTTGTGTGATTTTGTTGTCAGCACATTCAACTATGTAAAGAACAAAATAAAAAAAATAAAAATATATATATATATATATATATATATATATATATATATATGACTATAGCAAGCAGGCTAGAAATAAATATTTTGAATGCTGTTCCTCTATCAGCGTTCCTAAAGTGAAGTCTGAGGCGGGTAACTGTTGGCAGATCAAGGCTTCACATGAAAACAGACATCTCATTTAGATAAATCAGCGTTCAATGTTTTAAAAAGCATTCCGGCTGGAAGGGAAAAAGGTGCAGTCACACATATAAGGTCCTCTGTAACTATTACCAAGAAATCCAAAGAAAGAAATCTGTCAGTTTCTGTGCCAGAGCCTTCATGTCTTGTATAAACAAGTTAAAAATAAAAGATATGAAATATTAGGAATTAATGATTTTCATAAGCTTTCACATTCTCCAGCTGCGTATGTGGGGAGAATCTAAGTCCAGGCCTCATTATTCCTCCCACTCTTGTCTTGTTACTCTCATTTTTCTCCTCCATCAGCCGGCCCTTTGAGTAAAGTCATGTAAATACAACTCCCTTTATAGCTTTGCCTTAGATAGTCCAGATTTAAACTCAGAAAACCAAACCAAAGTGCAACACTAAACTTGTTCTCCATTTCCTATTCGTTTCCCGTTTATTTTCATCATATTTAGTTTAAACCAAGGTTGTCCAAAGCGTGACCCAGGGGCCATTTGTATCCCCTGAAATGATCTTCTGTGGAATCCTGCAACAAGTCAAGAATGGTAAAAATTTGGCTAACCAAAAAAAAAAAAAAAGATAACAGCTGCCTCCCATCCAAATAAGGAAACTGTATGCCTTTCTTTTAATGAGGCAGAAGATGCGAGGCCCTTATTATGTTTCGGATTTACAATGTTTTCAAGATCCCTCCTCTACAAAAGTCAGACCACTTTCTCAGTCTCATCCAATTTTTGTTTATTGTTAAGCCAATAAAAAAATGAAAAGAAAAAAAAAAACATGATCACAAAAAAATTTATTGAGCACTTTTATTCGAATTTTAATAGCCAATTTTGGCCCATGATGCAAAAGGTTTCTATACCATTGCTTTTGGGGGTATAATATGGTCTGTTAAGCACAGATGAGGCTGTGTGAATGTCATAAATGGATACTAGATGACCTGCTCAGGGGCAGTCAGCTTGGTTAATTTGCCCAAAAATTCTTTGGAGAAGTTTCATATGCAGCAATATCAACTACGTGAAATGGTTTATACAATGATGTCACGGCACCTTTAAACAAAGGCAAATAAGAAACCCTTCAAATCACGCCACTCTCCTATTTCTGTATTAAGTAAAGTCGCCTGGTGATCAGACTGCTGTGACTTCACGTCCTGGCGGCTAAATTTAAGCGTAGCCTGAAAATGAAATCCGACTTCTCGTTAAATTAGATAACAAGTGGGGAATGAAAAAGCAACTGTGTCATGAGTTGCTCCACTGATTTTTTAGGAAACGAGGTTAGCCGTCAAACGCATTCCAGACATTTGTGAATTGAGGGCCGCAGAGGACGGTCTCGGGGGAAAGTTTGCGCTACAGCGTGACATCACAACAAAGCTTTCTGTCACTTGTTGCTGACTTCATGCTGCAGCAATGGCGAGCGGGGTGGAGTCGTCATTTGTGCCGCAGCATTCGGGGTCTCTTGCAGTTGTTATCAGGAATTTCTGGAAGTGATGAGTCATGCAACAGGAGAGCTGACAAATGTTTTGATTGCTGTGGATGAGAGATACTCGCAGTGAGCGACTTTTAAAAAAAAAGTTGATTGCACAGAGGAGAAAAATAATACGTAGGAATGCTAAAATAAAGTGCGGCAACACCCTCACCACAAAAAGTGAAGCCACAGCATATGAAGATTGTGCGAGAGGCGACGACAACTTCAGTTTTCACTGCGGATTCTTTTAGATTTTTGCCCAGACCCGGCTGTCTTTAAAAAATACAGGATTAGTTGGTGTGGTGGGGTCTCACGCTTTGCTATTCAACGAATGCCATGACCGGTTGTCAGGAGGGGGGGGGGGGCAATGGATGGGAAACTTTCACGAATCAACAGCTGGACTGCACTGGTCACCATGAGGCGAGGAGTATGTGACCACAGGCGTAAACATCGCCCACAGGCTGCTCAGCACTCTGATCTCTCTATGTGGAGAATGTGGAGAGTAAGAGCGCGGAGTTGTGGCATGGGTGTGTAAAAGTATGCGTGCGCGTTTTTATCAGATTAGTGGTCAAGTTTATATGTGGGTCATTGTTTGTCCAGACGTGCCTGAAATTCCACATAAAACCTTTGCTGAGAAAAAAAACTTCATCAAAATGCCCAGAGTGAACTGGTGAGCTGCGAAATTGTCCTAAAAGCAGGAAAAAAAGGGTGGAAACGAAATAAAACCTCAGTTAACGCCTCTGAAAATGTCCTCAGTTGCAGGCCCCAGGGTAAGACACTGCAAAAAGTGAAGAGCAAGTAAAGTTTTCTTGAAAGTTGTGTATTTGTCCTTGATTTGGGCAGGTCAATAAGATTATCAGCTAATGGAATACGATTTCTGCCCTTAAAATAAGAACAATTCATCTAAATCCGTCTTACTTCAGGTGCAAGATATCAAATTATCTTGTTTTAGGAGTCAAAATACTCAATCTATTGGCAAATAGTCTTATTTACCTGCTCAAATAAAGGAAAACAAAACTAATTTCAAGAAAATGTAACTTACTTTTAGCTCTCTTTTGGCAGTGAAGCCCTCAGCACCACTCTTCACTCCATGCTTCCTGTAAGCGAAACATCTCTGTTTCTCTCAGAGAAAACATCGCCGTGATAATTTTAGATTTTGAACTAATGCATCAGGAGAGACACAGCGAGTCTAAAAGGACCTTCGTACACCCTAGGTCCTATCTGACAACCAAAAGACGCTTTTTAACTTTTCATATTTACACAATAGTAATGATAAACACAGAGGGCAGTGATGTCTAATCTGTGTGAGACAATTTGTTTTCAGGAGGCAGATAAACTGCATAAACATAGATGGAATACTTATCTTTGCAGGCCACCATAACCTTATGTTGTGCTTTTATCTCAAGACTAAAGCAGTCCTTTACAAGAGAGGCTGATTAGTAGAAGTTACACCAGACATTCAGTCGAATCTGCTGACTGTTTTTTTTTTTCTGATGCTCATATAGCTGCTAAATGCTGGTTGATTGAACGTTTGCTTCATAAAATGGGGGCTGCGCTGTCAGACTGCCATCTTGCTTCATCTTATGTCCATTTGTTTCCTGCCAACAAAACCAATATTAAACTATGTAATAAATGTACAGAGTTTTATTGTGTCTTACTTTCTAAGGACTTCATATCATACCGTTTCTCCATTGGTTGTTATTCTGAGCACTGCTGTGTTATAAAGAAAACAGACAAATTATAACAATGCCCAGCCATTCCAAATGGAGTCTAAACAATCTCTGACAGGTATATCTTGCTGGAGTCATGTAATCACATTTATATATAGTGGGCAGTATTATAAAAACTGCAGACTGCTGCTTTTCGTAACTTGAAAGTGGGTTACAAACCAGACAAACAAGAAATGCACAGGCATAAAATGCAGAAGTGCATTTACGTGTCATTAGGATTTCACTTTATTGGCTGTTTTATGAGGGATCTGCAACTTATTATGTTCACAAATGCATTCTGATGCAATGATGAAAATGGAAATGACCAGAGTGAAGACAATACAGCAGCTTTCACTTCTTTGGTTGTTCTTGCCACATACCAAAAGACGATATTTCACTGTCCTTAGCTGTCACTCTTCACAGCTACTCAGGGATGCCTTTGCAAGTCACTGCAATAAACCAGGGAGTGACTGTACGTCTGCATTAAATGATATAACTACAGACAAGAGCAAGGTGCCCTAATACGTACCAATGAATGTCATCTGACAATATTACCCCCCCCACCCGCACCCCCGAGTCAAGATGACTCCATCATTAGGCAACAGGCATTCTTCAGAGAAGCTGATACCAAAACTCTTCCTGATACTAAAGAGTTGTGTTTAAACTTTTGAAATGTTGGAAAGTAATAAAACTAATTTTCATTATTCGAACGTTTTGCTAATAGAAATTATTGTATAAACTGCTCTAAAACCAGAAAACAAAAAGTCTGATTTAATTTCAGTGTAAAAAAATGGTTTGTTTGTTACTGATTTTGTAATAATAATAATAACAACAATAATTTTCTATACAGAAAGAAGCTGTTGACTGTTAAAAGGATTTTTTCATGGTATCTATCTAATTTTATTTATAGAGATATAACCCAAAGAAAGGGTGTTTTATAGGAAAAATGACCATAAAGATCTGACATTGTGACCATTTAAAATGCTGTGGCAAACTTTAAAGACAAATAAAACTTGACAAACATTGATCAGGTGGATTTAAAGCAGCAGTTAAAACAGACTTTTGTCAGTGTGTACATTGATTATATTATCGAGTCAGTATTTTAAAAAGTAAAAACTAAAAGGCACAACCTAATTGTAACAGCCCCTAAGTTGCCTTACACAAACCAAAAATGTCTGCTGTTCAGAAAGTTACATGGTTTGGGTGAAATCTCCTGCATCAAACCACACAGGGATCAGATTTTGTCTCTGTTTTCGTTCTTGCCCTTTCTGAGATAAAGTCCTTGCTTCAGCAACTTTTATGCTCACATTTCTCATGTTTTTGATAGAAGTACCTGATTAAATTACTCCAGGGGTACCTCCACATTCAGTTTGAGCTGACTTGTTCTGGTTCAAACAGGAATTTATTTACTTATTACAATTTTTTTTCCCCTATCAAGGGAACTGAATACGAAAGTGCCAATAAGTGCATTTAGAAAAAATAAGGGTTTGTTTATTGAGACAATTTACTAAATAATCGCCTACAGGAATCGAAAGTCTCCAGAGTTTTTCCAGTCATGCTTTAAAAGCTTTAAACGCAGTCGTGACTTGCCCTCGCTTTGCATCTCTTCTTTTTTTCACCCTCACTGCGAGTTGAATAACACACAGGAGGAAAGTCTCTGGAGAGCAGCGGCCGCACAGCTCACCTACAGCTGTCTGCCTACACAGGTTGCGCGCACTTTTTCCTGGTATGCGGGTTGTGTCTGCCAAGTTAGGCTGTACATCTAAAAGGGGAAGAAAACTGCCTTTTTTTTCACTCACAATAATAAAAAAATGTTTTAAACAAACGCAGTTCTTCTTTCCCCATAATCTGCTGGGACGTCGATGGCATGAAGGAGAGAAGAGGGAATGAAGCAATTCTTATTCTTTAAAAAAGGAAGAGAAAGCACACTGCTCAATCTGCCGCTTCGTTGCATGCTGCCGTGCCCTCCGGTAGAGGAAAGCCCTCTGCTCACGTTTAAGTTCATAGGTCGCAGTGCATTCCAGAAATTTTCTGTCTGTTTGTTTTTCCACCAGGAAGGTTCACGATCCAGCCGGCCGTATTTGCCTCTGATCAGCCCATAACACCTGCGCAGGCTCTCACACTGATGGAACAAAGCAAACAAATAGTAATTTTTTTTTAATTAAAACATGATTGTGTTTTTCCAGGCATCTCTGTGGCCTCCTTCTGCAGCTCTTTGAGGAACCCCCCAACCTAATCTTGCAGTTTAATGAGGTTTTTGGATCTGCCTGGGCTGAGACATGAACCACAGTGAGTCAGAAGGTAAGGAAATAATGTGTTTTTTTTTTCTTTTTATGACTGTCTTTATCAAAGGCTATTGTTTGGTTGTCCCAGTTAAATAGATTCTACGGGTGGCAGACAAAATGTGCAGGTTGAACTCTGCAAGCCCCCCAGTAAAAAAAAAAAGGGCACAGGAAATCAGTAAGTGTTGACAGCTCTGTCCAGGAAAACCAGTCGTTTTGATTCATGGGGAATTCAAAAAGTCACAAAAGACAAATAAAATTTGTGAGAAACAAGCTGTATTTATCATCAAGTTGAGTGACTGCTCATACGGTTATAACAAGTTGTAACACTGTCACAACAGCTCCGCTTTTTATTATAATCGTCAGAATATGCAGGATCGTCACCCGTCGCATCAATCTCATTTCCTCACCCTCTCACAAAGGGATTCAGGAAAAAGTGAATTAAGAAGATGCAGCACTAACAACAGCCTGTGAACACTGTTTAACAGACCTGATTATGTAAACCTACCGATGCTACAAAGTGAAGAGTCATATTGGGGATTTGTTCCAGTGCAACACATCCAGCGACACATCCAGCCGCTTAGCTGTCCTCGAAATGCAAAATTAAACATAAATAAAGTGCAAATACTTCACGCGATCACAAAAATGCTGCTTTTAGTTTGAAAAAAACATATTTTTTAATATTTTTGTGTGCCCACTTGAGCCAGTGTAGGCTCCAGCCAAAAAGAGAGGCTGGTACAGAATTACTAATATGTAACATGAGGGCTGGAGAATATCTAATCATCTGAATCATCTTAGTGTGCACTAAAATAATACCGCCGAAGACGGTTTGGAACATCTTTTGTCATGACAGTCACAATAAAGACACACTTTGGAGGCCAATAAAAAAACGCAGCATGCTGGATGGAGTCTCACTGCATTAGATGCCCACCCCTGACACACACGTTAGTGTCCAACATGTTAAAGGTGACAGAGAGTATTGGAAGCAGTAATATTTCAATCTAAATTCAGAATATTCTAAAGCACTAAGGATTTATAGGTTATAGGTAAAACGACTCTGTTCTTGGGAAATTTTCAGCCTAAACATCCTGTGAAATACAAGAAAATGCACATGGGTCCTCTTTTCCCACATACTTATTTCTAAATGATAAATATTTACCATAATATGAGACCAGATATTTTAGCAATCAGTAGGCATGGGCTAGTTACTGTTATTAAGGTGTACCATGATTTAAAAAAGATAATAGGATACCAGAGAGACTGCCTGTTGCAAGTAATAATGGTAGTTTTCTCAAGCTGGATGCCGTATAGTGTAATGTAGGGCTCTCCCTCCTCCACATGTTGCTGTGCGCTGCTCAGTCAGCTGGCTGAGAGAAGGCTTCTACACTTTTCCCTCTATTGCAAGAAAGAAATTGGGCCGCAGTCATTTCCAGACATGAGAGAAACAGAAAGTCATGGTGTGCAAAAAAGTAAAGTGACACACAGGAGCCTTTCTAGCGCTTTTAAAACTCGCCATGGGCTGCATGTCTCTGAAGTAGTCAACTACCCCAGCAGACAGCCTGACTAATTAACCAGCTAGTATTAAATTGTCATAAATTGTCATACCATAAAGGAAATAGAACAGCAAAAACATAGCAAATCAGGCACAAACAGCGCTGTCAAAAATCCTGCTGAAGCTACTCCTGTGGCCCTATGGGGAACTGAAACGACCAGACCTGCAATAAGCTGAAAACATGGGAGTAAAACCTTAAGCAAGGATGTTAAGGTTTACATATCACACTATAATAACAGATGTTGAGGATGGGGTAAGCCATTGTTTTTAATCCTCTCTCTTTTGATGCCTTGAGGACATCACTAGGTGCTTCATGGAGCTTCAGTTCTCAGCAGGTGAGAGATCAAATCGCAGGAGTGCTGTATCTGTGTGTGTGAAGGTGAAAGGGCAATAAACATTTAACTCTGTAACGCTCACTGGAGCACAACGGAAGCCGTCTATAAACCAGAATCAGGTGTATGGCGCATGAAATTTACAGAGTGTCCTTGAAGAGGGCAAATATATCCTGTTTGGTCAGCAAATCACCCTGGCGCTAGTGCTTACAGGAATATTTACCGTGCTTTTACCCATCCAACAGAAAAGGACATGAGCATCATGTTAAATCATACATTTCCTGAAATATTTTTTTTTTAAAGCAGTCAACTCCAGAGGTTGGAACTCCAAGGTAATAAAGAACTGGCATCATGTTACCTGGACAAATGTCCCTTTGTGAACAAAATAATTTAAAATGGCATTAGAGAACAAGACAGAAAAAAAACAGCAAAGGACAAACACTTGAATGCTTCCTATTCTCAATGTGAGCTACAATAAAAAAAATGAATTAAGTCACAATGGCCTATTCTTTTTTACAAGCATTTTCTGATGTAAAGGTCAAGTCATTCACCTGGGACACCTTGTGGATTTATTAGCCTCTCAAACCAAAGACTCAATAAAATAGGAAAGAGAAATACTGCTTTTACAGTAGTGGGTCTAAATTTTTTTTGAAGAATCAAGAAACACAGGATGTGTGGCTTTTCTAATAGTAAAATACCTTTATAGATAAACAAACTTTCTTACAGAGAGCCAGATGAACCACGGAGTGGCAACCTAACACAATGTCACGTTTTCACCCTAACGTGAAAACAAAATACTGCAAGAACAACACCAGCAAATTAGTCTTACTTTCTCATTCTATCCAATGAAGGAGCGGGAGAACTTGTACATAAGGAGGGAGGGAGGGAGGAATGATTGAATGAATGAATGAATGAATGAATGATACAGGTAACATGGATGGATGGATGGATGGATGGATGGATGGATGGATGGATGGATGGATGGATGGATGGATGGATGGATGGATGGATGGATGGATGGATGGATTTTTAAGACAACTGAATGGGAGAACATTTGTTTTTTTTACTGACAAATTACAATTTCCTTTTACTTTTCCAGCCTTTTTTTCAGACTGCAATGGAGGCGTGCAGCAGGAAGGGGAGCTGACTTGAAGATCTGAGAAGAAATCCCAGAGAAAACATCTAGATAGGTAATGCATCTATAATAATTATTAGCCTTTTCTTCTTTTAAATTCAGTAAAAATGGCAACGACAACTGATGCGCTGTTGTGTCTAATAATCACCGTTTCCACACACAGCGCTAGCAAGTAAAAAGAAGGAACACAACGAAAGTCGCAAAATATAATACTTTCTCTGGTACAAACTGAAACCCTGTGTAGACTCAGCCGGAGTTGAATAAATGGAGAGAGAGAAAAAAAAACATATTTCAGATATTACTTTGACACACTGCAGTCCTTTAAATATTCATGGCTCCTCCAGTACAAAGACAGACAGGATGCAGAGGAGTGCTTAAAAAAAAAAACAAAAAAACAAAGAGGCAAGGACTCATAGCAGAGAGCAAGGCAAGCAGGAGAAACAATAGCATGTACTGTAGGTCATTGGTGGGTTAAACAAAACAAAGCTACGTGGTATGCGACCAATAAATGGAAAAGGACTGACTCCACAAAGCACTCTGAGACACAAACAAAAGTAAATGAAATCAAGCAAACATGCACAACACAATTACCCGTGCACAAGTTGGCTTTGAGTGCGCCGCAGCAATCTGAATCTTTACTCTGACCTGAGGCACACCCTTGAATTATCTACGGCGCTCCCCGTCGTAACCTGTGATAGGAGCGAAGCAGAGCTGCTTCCGTATCTCCGTACCGGACTTCGGAACAGCTACAGTAGCCAGATTGTGAGCAGCAAACTCACAAGCTCCTTCTCTACGTTTGCTTCAAGCTCCTAACGCAGAATCTAAGTCTATATCCATTAATTGTTTAGTCTCAAACAAAAGGCTTAACTCACAGCGGAGGCCCAGTAGAATCTTTTTTTTACTATTATTATTTCATGTCCTGTCGGACAGTAGGAGCCACAAAACGACTTGGTATCTCTAAACAGTGGTCGACAAGAGTGGTCTTTCCTTAACAAACTCTGGAGTCCAGCTTACTGGGGTTTCCTGAACAGTCATACTTTCCAAAGAGAAGGTTTACAAAGAGTTGGCCACCAAAGCTATCCACTAACCACACCCTGCTTCCAGGACAAGAACCAAGCCTGAGGCTCAGAGGGAAAACATACCCTGACAAACAACAAAACAATGTCTTGTTAAAGTTAACCTTGGCTTCATTATAGAGGCTTTCATAGTACAGTCAGCGCCTTGCAAGTATTCATACATCCTTGAACTGTTTCCCTTTCTTTTATTAAATTTCAAATACTAAAACGGTTTTCACTTTTTTTCCTAATAAACTTATGACAAGTGCCACGCATTTTGTTTGTGCTTGAGGTCCAAACAAAGTTCAAGTTTGAGTTCATCTAAACAGAGCGCCTTCTTCCACATGTTTGCTGGCTCCCCTATGTGGCCTGTGGCAAACTAAAAAAAAATGCAATTTCTGATGGCTTTCTTGCAACAATGGCTTTCTTGTTGCCACTATTCCACAAAGGCCAGAATTGTTCGAAAGGCACAACTAATGATTTTCCTGTCGTCGGATTCTTCTATCGGAGCTGTGGATTTCTGCAGCTCCTCCAGAGATATACCGTGGACTTCTTCGCTGCTTCCTTGGCTGAAGCTGTCTTTGCCCAGCCCATCATTTTAGGGTGTAGGTTTAGGGTGTCATACTTTTTGACAGATCAAAAAGGGCCTGGATTATTTTTTTGTTAAAAAAAAATTTGATAATATATAGTAGTTTTCCCTCTACTTCGCAAATATGTATGATTTTGTGTTGTTTCATGTTTAAAATACCAAATACATACATTAAAATGACTGTACAAAATGTAGTTAAAGGGATATGAAAACTTTTGCATTGTGCTGTTATGAAAGCCCCACGATAGGCTTCTCCACCTGCTATAATAAAGTGAATTAAGACCTTATCTAACAGATTAGATAAATAGTGAAATTTTAATGATCTCCATGGGGAAAGTGGGTCAAAGCAGCAGCACTTTCTAGTTCAGAGATAAAAATCAAGAGCCTGTTTCCTCAAAGGCACAATTTTACAAATGCTAAAAAAAAAAATATTTCGTTATGTATTTATAGATTGGTTTTCAAAAAAAATGCTGTTTTTTTCTCCTTCTTCTTGACACCGATCCGAACACATCAGCAGTGCTTCCGGGTGACGGTAAACAACAGCGGAACGCACGTAAAGCACCTGTGAATGTTTGCTGAACGGGAGCAGCACAAAACGAGCGAGGCGACAACTCAAAGCTGTGGCATTCACCCGTGCAAACATCAGCAGCGCTGGACTAAAAATGACTTTGTAATCAGAGGGTTTAGAGAGCAAATAGAGGAGGAGGGCAGAAAAAGCAGGGAATGATAGACTAAGCTCTATGAATTACTCAGCAGACACGTCTCGCTCCCTACTTCTCCCCTGCAGGAGATAATGGGGATCATCCATCTTCTTGGCCTCCTTTATGCGCCATCTTTTGGCCATCATCTGCATTTAGGTCAGCTGAGAGATAGCAGCTTCTTTCTAATAGCCACAAAGCCGTGAATTTGATTGGAGGAGGATCCTGTCTCCGAAAGTTATCTGGGAGACGATTATAAACCAAAGGAGAAATAAAACACGCTCTCGTCCGTCTCGCTAAAGTAACGGCACAAGTTCTATTTACCATTTTAGGAACTTTCCCGGCTGAGATTCGTGTGCACAATTTAGCTGGGCAGCAGCAAAGCAGAGTTCTCCACATCTTTGAAATACACCCGCCATGAAACAAGAATCAAAACATGAGAATTTGAGACTAATTCTATCCGCAGAGGGAAACCTATTACTATCACAGCAATAGGAGCATGCAGATTGTTTATTTCACACATCAGCAGGCCTTAGCTGCTGACACTGGAATATTATCTCTCTGTCCTGCTGGACAGCCTCAAACTGATACTACTCAGACAAATCCTGCTGATAACCTGCATAAGATAGTCTGCATCACACTATTTGTGACTAAAACAACACTTCATGACACTCACACACTGAATGGCTCAGTCAAGCCTAGGAAAGACACCAAAAATACGATTTTGAATATAGTTTGAATATATAGTTTTGATTTTTAACCTCAAGCAGGAAAGCTAATTTACGAGGGGAGAAATCCTGCAGGTTTTCATCTCCTAATGAAATGAGTCACCTAAAGCATTCTGTCTTTAGACACAACGCAAGGGGGAATGCAACTTAAGAGCATGATTTCAGGGTGAAAAGTTCACAGCAGCAGACAGGAATAGTCAGAGAGGGAGCAGCAGAAGCAGAAATCGTCTCTTTAGCCTGCAGAACATGACATTTCTTTCTTTGATCACAGACGAAATATAGGAAATATGGAGGCGGTGAGGCATGGAGACAAACAGGGAACAGGAGACGAGATTTGGAAAGGGACAACTTTGTATGTCAGTGGCAGAAAAGCGCGGAGATAGTGCTATCAGAGCTGCGACAAGGCAGGATGTGACATGTGGAGAGCAGGAAGAGGAAACTGGACAGATATAGATTAGTCTGGTCGCCACTCTGGAAAACATGTCTATTCCATTAGAGGCTTTGGAGGCGGCTAATGTGGTTATCAAAGCGTAGACACCTTGGATCTACTTCTAACCTTGGGGGGGGGACTCTGCGGCAAAGAGACCAACCCCAAAAAAGATTCAAAATATGACTCAAGGCCTGACCTTCATTGAGCTCATGGAAAGAAGGGAAAAAAAGAACCTAAAGGGGTCAAACAACAAATCTAATCAGAATTAATGTAGGGCATTAATTAGTGGGACTTTTATTGCAGCTTAGCTAATTTTACCAGATAATAGGACAGAGTTCAACAATGAGTCTCACTGAATTAACCCAAAAAAAAAAAAAAAAAAAACAGAAGCCCTTTGTGGACAAAAACAAGCACCTCTTTATTTTTTGCTCAAGAGCACCAGATTTTCCATTCTCGGGATTTCTGCTCACAAGCAGCCAATGAGCTCACTGTAAGGAGCTGATTTAGCGCAACTTAACGTTAAGTCCTGTGATTAGCAAACGTGAAGAAATGTAATTCCAATCTTTGGAAGGATCAAGCAGGAAGGAATCATGCAAAGGGGCACAATACAGGAAAAACTGCACTGAAGTGGCCTGTACGTTAGGCGACATTTTGGTCGATTGCAGTGATTTTGTGATTACACATTTATAAAGCTAATGTGCGAAAACATTTATTTAATAGAGGAAAAAGCAGATTTAAATCTATGATGTCTTTGACTTCAGTATTTTGCCACTGCTGCAAGTCAGAATGAGCTGTGGAATAGTTACAATTAACTGCTCTATGCTCAATTTGAGTATATGAAGCAGCTTTGCAAGTAAACTAACTAACATCGTGGATATTTCTACAGTGGTTGTAAGCAACTTTCAGTAAAATAATATTTTTAATCATCATTATAAACTTTATCAGTGACAAGATTCAAACTGTGCTGCAAATTCTCACTTAAGTCCAAGATATGCGTGTCTGACAACAATCAAACAAATCAGACATTTCCAATATATAGAGAAATAACCGAGGACCAAATACTGAGCCATGAGGTACGCCACAAACAATTCCAATCTACACGCACCTATCTAATCAGATTCCCTGATAAACAAAATGTAATCAAATTCAAGACTACTCCCTGTTATCTAACATATTCCCAACTTATTCAATAACTCATAACAATAACAACTTTGTTAAATTGCATGAAACGCTTCTTTTTTTTTAAGTATCAACAAAAGATGTCCTGTTGTTCATGGATTTGGTAAATTCAGTTGTTGATCAATACGATTTGCCATCAGTAATTTGGTAGTACTGCATGCTAGTGTGCCTTTAGGGACTCTGAAAGTGATAAATAACGGAGCCACAGAAAACTACTTTATGCTTGGTTTGTGCAGCAAACCCATAAGTATGTGTGGATCAATAGAATCGGATGAACAATGAAACCAAAAATGAAAGAATATGTATTGAAAATGTTGCTACTTTTTATTTCTAAGGTTGTTGGGTTTTTTTAGACACAGGGGTTATATTGTTTTTGTTGATATATTTACAAAAACAACGTAATCTTGCACATTTTGCGTTGTGCATATTATCCAAGGGCATCTGTTCACCAAGTTAAAAGAAAAACAAGTGAAATCAGATCATAAATAATCTGGGGGTAAAAAAGAAAATGTGCATATGTATCATTTTAGTAATATCTGATTGTGGCTGTGATGGCTTTTCTTCCTAATTAGCTGCTAAGAGAGGAGGCCCTCGGTGGATCAGAACAGCAGTATCATGGGTGCGCGCGTGTGGTTGTTGCGTTAAAGCCATTCGATCAGATATGCTTGGAGTGTGATCCATTGTAAAACTTCCAGATAAGAACAGTATAAATCCTTATCACTGTGAATTATGACCTCCTGGCCTCCAATTCCCTGTCATGAGAAGAAATAAGTTCATTTTTTGGGGGGCCCCTCTTTAATGAATAGTGGGGGGGGCACAGCGATGCTGGCATGTTGTCAAACAGGGGACACACAAAAAAAAAGTCTAAAAATAAAGGGCGGTGGTCCTGAGAGCTGTCACACACACACACAGCAGAGTAATGCCTGGAAGCAAGAACCCAGCCAGGACACTTTGGCCCGGAGTCACCGCTTAACTTACCTTCAGACAGCTCCAGCTCCAGCTCCGCCAGCTTCTCCCGGACCTCCGCCGGAAGGGTCATCGCGACCGCCGGCGTGGGCTCCAGCATCATTGAGAGCAACCCGGCGGAGGTTCTCTCAGCCATGGTGGTCCGGTACAAAGAGGTCCGCTGACGCGATGAGGACAATGCGGCCAAGCGCGACTAATAACAACGATTGGAAATAAATAAATAAATAAATAAATAAGCCGGAGTGAGCGGGCGCTCCTGGCTGCGTCTCGGCTCAGAGCGATCGGGGTGTTGGTGCCTCTCCTGCGTCGCCGCCGCTGCTGCTGCTGCGTCTCGCAGAGGTGTGCGAAATCTCTCCAACCTTCATGACACGGCTAGCTGCGTGGCTAGCGGACACACCTGGCTCCGTGCTGCCATGCACAGAGTCCGGGCTGGCTTCTGTCGGAGCGTCCGTGGCCGTCGGCTCTCCTCGGGGACTGTCGGCGGCTGCTGCTCCTCAACTGTGGAGGAAACTCATTCAACTCCTCGCTCGCTTCCCACGGCGCAGTCGCCATTGCATCATAGCAACAGCAGTCCATACAGTGCGCGTTCACGAAGGTAGCACGCGTGTGTGTGCGTGCGTGTTTACGAACTCTCTGCTAGAGCTTCTTGTACAACTTGCCTGCCTCCTACTGTCATATTTTTTAAGGCACTGGCAACAACAACAAAAAAAAGAAGAAGGAAAAAAAAAAAAGAAATCCTGCGCAATGTCGAAGCTGAGATTTAAAGAAAATCCATCTGAAACACACTATAAACGAAATGAAAATGTTTGAAAAGAAGTGTACGTCTAGCACCTTTACGGAAAGTTGAGTGGAAGGAAAAAGTGTGCAAGAAAGGAGTTTCACCCCGCGAGAATGAATTTCTTATGCAGTTGTTATGAGCAGTTTATGGTCTCTACCAGGGGTCAGCAACCTTTAAAACCCGCAGAGTAACAAAAGTTACACATCTCTTTAAAACAAGAGCTTGTTTTTGTGGTTATACTATAGGACATTTGTTTACTTTTTTTTTTATTAAAGATTAAAACATTTTATTATTTAAACCAACAGCATGCTTATGTTTAGGTTTAATGCATTTTTCTTCAATTGGACATTTGATTTTTATCGCAAATGGCATCAAAATGATGAAAAAGCAACCTATTGACAAAAATATACTTCATTTAGCTTCAGTAAAATATTCTATACACCATTAGTTTCTTTCTTTCTGGAAAAGTTATGCAGATATTGCAGAACTAAATGCATCCTAAAGCTAGCAAATTGAAATTGCCTTTACATTTAGAAACATTGACCAATTTATTTCCCCCTGCATTTTTGGTCTAAGTTTTTAAGAGCCAAAGCTGAAGGTGTAGCTCTGGAGCAGGTTGCAGACCCCTTATCTGTACACAATCCGAGCTGGAATGATTAGAATATGATTTGAGGGGCCCAGTTGTAAATAACTGTGGTGATTTGTTTGCAGATTATTTAATTGGGCAAAACTGAACTTTGTAATTTAACGTTTAACAATCATTTCTTTCGAAATGTAATTGTCCAATTAACTTATTTAGTAAGGGACGGCATATACGGATAAACAAATTGCATGAAGAATAAAGTGATTCTGAAGATAGAAGCTGTACATAAATTATGGCGATCGGTTTTTACTCTTACTTTCTTACTTGCTTTTACAGTCATGTCTGGTGTACAGCATTTCAATACAAACCCAGTAAAGCAGGGAAGGAGGGACAACGTTTAGCTTCCTAGCTCTTTGCAAGGATTTTCAGTTACTTGCTGATATGTGTTGTGTGTGTGTGTGTGTGTGTGTGTGTGTGTGTGTGTGTGTGTGTGTGTGTGTGTGTGTGTGTGTGTGTGTGTGTGTGTGTGTGTGAAAAGTAACCTCATGAGCAACAGAAATTATTAAACTACCACTGTGGCATTCAGTTGCTTATAAAACCCTTGTCAATATTTTTATTTAAAGCAACAAAACCAGCGCTGAGATATCACTACCTTTCAAAACTATTCATGTTTAGTTGCCTCTCAACCTTAAATTAAAATGGTTTGAGAGTTTGCGCCATTTCATCTACAGAACATGCTTACAAGTTTGGAGGTGTACTGTTTTCGTTCATTGTAAAGCAACCAACAAATAGGACAACATAACAGAAAAGTTCCTCGTGCAGAACTCTTCGCCCCCTCCACAGTCAGCGCTTTGTAGAGACACCTTTTGGCGGAATAACAATTGCAACTTGCTCTGAGTATTTCACGTTGAGCTCGCCACATCTTGCCACCGGGATATTTACCCACGCCTCAAGGCAAAACTGCTCCAGCTCCTTCGTGTTGGATGGTTTTCGGCTGTGATAGTGTAACCACATATTCTGAATTGGACTAAGGTCTGGGCTTTGATTAGGCCATTCCGACATATTTAAGTGTTTTCCCTTCAAAAACACTCAAGTGTTGCTTCAGCAGTATGTTTTGGGTCATCATCGTTCTGCTGGAAGGTGAACCTCCATCCCAGTTTCAGAATACTTTATATTATAGGGCTGGGGCCCTCAACAGCGGGCTGCTTTGCATATATGTGGGGTCGGATTTACACGATGGTGAAGACGACTGCTAATTTGACACTTTTCCAGCAGACAGTTATTTAAAGGCCACTGCGAAATACAGTCATATTAAATACATTTAAAAATGCGTTCCAGTGGGGTTTGTTTGTTTGTTTGTTTGAAAATTAAGCAGGTATGAAACATATTTTTTTATTGAGTCCACAATCCTGTATTAAAAATGTTTTTTTAATAGTACTGGTGAAATATTCTATTCTAAATAATCTTAAATGTCACATTTCGATGAGCTGAAAACATCAGTGTGTGTAATTATGCCAATGTATTCTAAGTTACTGAAGTTAGTTAACTTTTCAGCAATATTCTAATTGTTGTAAGCCAAAGCCCCTTTAAAATTTTGTGGGGAGATCCACATGGTACAGGCTGAGCGCAGAGGTTTAACCTCTTTGTCAGAGAGTCGACATAAAGATGAAATCCCATTTCCTAGAGTCACTCATATCTTTCACTTGTCGAGCAGAAATATACATGCAAGTACATCTAAATATAGCAGAGATTCATGTTTTTGTCCTTTTGAGCATGCTTAGAAGTATGCCCATGAATATACTCAATTTTAGCAGTTAAAAGCCTTCTTCCTGCACCACATATACAACTGGGACAACCTTTAGGGAAAAATAAAGGGCAAAGGGTAAAATAGGATTCAGCCAAGACACTTTTATCTGGTCTTTCTTCTGCTTATTGAAAGCTTTTACCCCATTTGGCTGGAATTTAGTAAGTTCTAGTTTAGTTTAGTTATTGTTCACTGATTTGGACACGTCTTTTTTCTTAACGCTATTTTCAAATATCAGGATTTACTTCTAAACTTTGCGGTATTAAAAACAGCCGATGATAAAATTAAGCTTCAAATAATACTAAATACAATCAGGAACTCAGACTCATTACAGAACTTCAAATCACATCTCAAAACCCACTTATTTAAAACTTGCTTTTCTGGGGTATGCTTTTTTTGTTTATTTCTGTGTTTTTAAAAATTTTTTGTAAAGCGTTTTTGTGTCAAAGTGTTCAAAAAGCACTATATAAGCTTGATGTATTATTATTATTATTATTAATTACTGGTATGAACCACCTCTGGGTTGTTGGTAACTGATATAAAGACACTCAAAATTTTATGTCAAAGACTCTAAAAAGAACAGCAGCATTGCCCAGAACCCCCCCCCCCCCCCATTATAAAAAAGACATGATGTGCAAGATGATGTTATCTCACTTCTGTTTTTTTTAACAGTTTGAATGTTTTGCTCTGTGTCCCCAATGAGTTTTGTTTAGTTTTTCATGTGTTGTAGTGCTTTGCATGTCTGGGCGTCTTTGGATTTACATCCCATTTCCCTTCAACTTCCTTCTCCCTGCACCCTCCTGTACCAGTGGACACAACACATCAGCATGAAGGGTTACCATATTGGATTGCTTGGGTAAGTTTGCCAAAACAATCTTGGCCTCAGTAATTTTCTCTGGTCCGCTCTCCGATCTGATCAGGGACAACGTGTTTAGCGGCATGCAGTCGTTGTCCTGTAAACGATGCGGGCTGCATTGATAATTGGGTAACATTTTAGGGAAAAACCTGACCTGATCAGAGAACTGGTATCCAACCGACTTTGGCCGGAGCTGCGCTTCTTTCTAGAAGTATTGCGAAATTTATTAAAATGCTGACAACCCAGGGTCCAGATCAGGAAGCAGTTTATGGAACATAAAATATCTCTATTTGCAGGGATTCACAGTCAATACCTTGATTTTAAATGATTTGAGTGATTGATTTTGTCCCTCAAGTTCCAGCAGTATATCACCTTATCTATTGGTTATCCCACATGCCAATCATTCTGACACGCTCACGTAACACCAAGGTGTGTGCACTAGCTTCGGTGTTAGCTGTTCATTCATGCCCCGCTGCTCTCACCATATACTTTTAACATGGCTGACAAGTTTATGAGAAGAGGAAGGCCTCGGTAGAAGGAAGTAAGACCAGAGTGGATTTGGGATATTTTTTTTTTTTAACGCAATGACCCTGAGGAGCAGAAGAGCAGGTAAGACGGTCCTGCGCATGGACAGTTATTCAAAAACGGACTTGGGGAAACTTCTGGAAAAATCGCAGACTCTACCTTTAATCAATGAGGCAGAAAGCCTGCTGTTAAGACTAGGCTTAAAACTTTCCTTTTTGCAAGCTTATAGTTAGGAGTGGCTTAGGTTATCAGGAGCAACATGCTATAGGACATAATGGACACTTTCCTTCACTCTGCTACATTCTCCTACTACTCTCCAGTCTTGCATTGTTTGCTGTCATTTCAACTCTTTATAGCAGCTACATCTGGCCTGGTGTTCTGTTTAGATGTGACATCACCCCAGAGCGGGCTTCAGATAAGCTACTGCTGCCAGCAACTTCATATTATCCTTCTACAGATGATGGTTTGGCCCTGTTGTTTAGTTTTCAACCCTGTCTGTCTCCTAGACAAAGCTATTGGATACGTTTTTACAGCAACTAACTGTATGTACTGTCTTTCACTCTACTTGAAAACGGGCACTGAACTTATCCGATTAGCTGGGCTTCTCTCCTAGATTAAGGTAGTAAAGCTGCTATTTCCTTATTTTTCCTCACATATAACGTACGCCTAGATCAGTGCTTCTGTATTCTTTTTTATGCATCTCTGCTCTGTCTCCTCAAACCCCCAGTCAGTCGTGGCAGATGGCCATTCACGCTAAGGCTGGTTATGCTGGAGGTTTCCTCCTGAAAAAAGGTAGTTTTCCTCTCCACTGTCACTACTGTTGTAAATTCATTAAATCATTTAAAAAGTCCCAAATAAATGCATCAGACTGCCATACAAAAGTTATTAATTTATATAAATACACTTAATTTTATATATAGACAGCCAGACATTGGCTATTTAGAACAGAAAAGGCTTTATACACGAGATACATCACATGCCAAACAACAACATGGTTACATAAAAAAGAAATGACTGGAGATCTAAGGAAAAGTACCAAACTTTTCCTGTTAAAACCCATTCGTTGTCATAGCTGCATATCATGACAGAGACACAAATTCACATTTAATAGGAAAACACAGAGTGATGCGATAGTAGCTTAGTGTAGAAACAGATTGTTTTATTTTTTTGCTCATATCTTTAATTTGGACCCCAATGTTTTTTCCTGAAGTCATGAGCTGCCAACTGAGAGCGTTACTGCAAAATAAAATTTTCATAGATTTTTTTGGATTTTTTGTTAATTAAACAAAAATATGTTATCAGAAAGTACCTATAGTACTTTTGTTTATTGAAGATATGTATAATTACCAATTAATAAGACGGTCACAGGGAGCATCATGTGATGTGACCCACACCAAATTATAAGGTCATGAGTTCAATTATTATTTGCATATCTAAAAGTTATTTATAATTAAAAGTAGTGATATGTAAGTGAAATATTACAAAAGAGAACCGTTATAAATGTTCAGAATTTCTAATGCTGATCAATCACAAATAAGAGTCGTTTTCAGACTGTTAGACAATATACATAACATATGTGCAGAGTTAAAAAAAAGTTTAAATAATAAATAAATACTTAAATAACAACATGGCGTGTTATACTCAGTGAAGAAGACTATATAAAAAAAATAAATCATTTCAGTAATTCAATTGAAAAAGTGAAATTATGCGGATGCTAATTTTAATAGATATAGTTTAAATCTAATGAAAACCCAAAATTCTGTTTCTAGAAAATAAGAATATTATATCAGATCAAAACAGGCGGATTTAATACAGAAAAGTTATAGTACGTCTACACAGTCCTGATAACGACTGCTGACTTAACAGTTGTTCAGTTAACAACCTCTACAGAGCAACAATGGTCATTGCTAAAGACCCCAACTGTTCATAGTTTGTTTAGTGTAAATTTTTAAGAGAAATATTTAAAGAGCTTGGGGGAGAATCACAAGGCAACGATGGCAGCTGTATTCAGTGCTACAAGAGCCATATGGAGATGCCGATTTCCTTTTCCAGCAGGATTTGGCACATGCCTACACCCTTAAAAGTACCAATAACTGGTTTAATGACCACGGCTGTTAAGTTTGAATAGCCAACAAAATAGCCCACAGAATATTGTCAAGAGAAGGATGAGAAAAACAACAATACAGACGAGCTGAAGAATGCTATAAAAGCAACGTGAGCAGAACTACAAACTCATTACCACCATGTCAAGCTGCACAGAAGCTTTCATTCATAAACGAAAAGCCCAAACCAGGTACTGACAGCATATACTGTACATTACAATAACATACTTTTCAGCATGTGGATATCTCTGTATTAAAAACATTTATTTTTTTTTCACTGGCGCTGTAATTTAATTAGGAACAAAATTTTGGGTTTTCATTAACTGTATTCAACAGCTATCAAAATTTACAGAAATAAACACTGGAAAAATATCAACATGCGTGTAATGAATCTGTATGTGCGTTTCACTTTTTGAATTAAATTACTCAAACAAACAAAGCATCGCATTCTAACTCAGTAGAATTAATCCCTGTAGTGTGCCTTATTTCCTTCTAACCACTAGGGGTCAGTGTACACACAGTAAACATGTTCTTCATAAGGTATATTGTGAGTATAGTGCTACAGTATTAGGACCTTTGTGAAAGCAATGACGTATCTATTGTAGATAAAGATGTTTTCTCAGAGTATGACTTACATCACAATGATAATGTGCTTCAGGATTTTTTTCGTTATGGTCATGGATGGCGTTATTCACCACCGTTTGAACATCAAGCAGATGCATTTTCCTGCCAAGACACAAGAGCATGCAGTTTAGATGAAAAGAACGACATGATGATGGGCCTAGACTGAATTTGTTGGTGAGTGTTTTTCCCCACTATCACCTCTTGGTTTTGCGTAGGGCATCAGTCAGTGCTTTCAGGTAAACGGAGTGATGTTGCTCCTGTTGCAACTGCCTCCCATCCGTCCAGCTTTGACTCCAGAATACGTCCGCGTCTTTGGTGATGGCGTTATTCCTCTGTTGGCCGCCGTCTGTCTCTAGCTCGCCCAGGTTCTCCCGTTCCGTCGGAACGCTGTAGCCCTGGATGAAGAAGAGTTTTGGCTTGCCGGCCAGCACGGGGCAAGCGTCAGCTAAAAAGGGTGCTTTGACTTTGTCCAAATAAAGACCTCCGCCTCCCGAGTCTGTACCCAGGAGAAAATTAGCCGTGCCACGGCTGATGATGCAGCAGACAAAAGCGTCCCCTTTGTGGCTCTCTCTTTCTTTAGAAATATCTCGGAGAGTTGTTAAAATCTCGTCGGCACCCAGCATGGAATGGCGGAGAACTCTGAATTGGAGCGCCTCAAACACCTCTTCTAACATTCCTGATGAGTCAAGAAACAACAACATGAAATCATGAAATATAGATGGGGAAAACCTTCAAAATAATATAATTTTTTAATCGGCAAAGCGCAACCTCACACTGGGAAAAAAAAAAAAATCAGGTGTAGAATCAGTTTTAATTGGCAAGTTGCTTAATGCAACATGGAATTTGACTTTGGTTCCATTTTGCTCTCAATAAAGACATTTTAAGAACAAATTGAGTGTAATAAATGAAGCACAATCACCTGTGGCACAATTATCAGTATCCCTGCAGTTAAAGTTTGTAAAATAAAAACCTTTCAGCACCACAGCTCTGAATCTTTTCCGGTACAATTTCACATAGTATGAAGCACAGGGAGAATTGGATCTTGACTCATTTCTCTTTTCACAGTCCGTCCAGAGTCCCTGGCCCTCGCTTGTGCCCTTTTTCTCTTCAGCCCTGGGGTTCTGCAAAGGGTTTAGGTCTGCTTTGATGGGGACTCATGTTTTGGGTTATTATACAGCTCAAAGACCCGATATTGATGTGATTTTCATTAAATAGTAAACTTTAAAATTGTATTGGGAATTTGAATTGGCTTCTTCTACACTTGTTTAACCTCTTAAGACCGGACAGCTTTAGTCCAAACAAAGGCTTTTAAAAAATAACTTGGAAAAAAAGGCTGAATAAGATCAGTTTCTCTCCAAATATATACGTTTGGTCAACCATCAACCTCATTTACAGGTCTGTCTGGAGAAAGAAAAACAGATGTTTGAAGAGAAATTTATCATTTTTAGGCATCAAAAAGCCTCTGCTTAGACTGAAATTATCATGTCATGTCTTAAAGGTACAGTTGACGGCCTTCGTTTAGCTTCAAGTTCGGGGGGGGGGGGGGGGGGGGGGGGGATCATGTTAACTACTGGTTGTCCCACATGCCGATCATTGTGAATGCTCATGTAACGGCAATGTGCGTGCTCATTCCTTGCTAGCTTCCTCTTGCTGGCTGCACATGCGCACTTCTACTGCTTATGTATATCCGGTTAGCTTAGTCGCTAGGTTAGCTTTGGTGTTAGCTGTAGCGCCACTGCTCTCACCGTATACTGAAAATGGTTGAGAGTCGCAAGAAGCAAACTGTCTGACAAGTTTATGAGAAGAAGAGGAAGGTGCCAGAAGAAGGAAATAAGACCGGAGTGTATTTGGGAGATTCTCTCCTCCCCCTGAGGAGTGTAAGCGTAGGTAGGATATTCAAAAAGGGATCTGGGAATTTTTTAAGCTACATTTCCAGATAAATCACCCACTCTACCTTTAAGAGGTTAAAGGGATTGAAAGCGATACCAATAAATGGGCCGATGGCAAGTGAGCAAAAAACAATTTTTTTTTTCTTAACTGGCAAATCTGCTTTCCCACTAAATAAATTGACAAATGAAAACTTGGATTTCTGACATTTCTTAAGCATGAGATTTTGATGCAGCGATAGAGGATGGCTTTATTTGAAGTCTTTTCATACACCATCAACAGTGTTTTCTGTGTCTACACGTTGTAACATGTTCAGAAATTACCATAAGAACTTCATATACTTCTTTTATTGAGCCATGTATTAATGACCAACAGTCTCTGTGTTGTTATATACAGGTGCAACACAGGAGCGATGTGACGCAAAGAGATGCAACAGACGCGTTTTTAGCAATGCGACAGCCGCAATTTTGTCGTTTACACAGTGACACGACACATGTGACGGAGGCGGAGCGACAGTCGCTGAAGTTGAAAAACCAGAACTTTTGTGTCTAGTCGCGGCAACCAATCAGGAACTGGGTGTGACTGTGACATGGGGCGAAGGACTGCGCCGGAGACGAAGCAGTTTTCATACAACATGGAGGAAAAGCTGATAGTGGCGGTCTGCGGTCGACCCGAGTTGTATGAATCAATCAATTATTACTAACCAGACCAGTACAGAAAGGACCAAGCCTGGAGAAGAGTGGGTTAGGAGACTTTAAAGTGAAGGCATCAGCAGATAGCGCCATTGTACTATTCTATTTCTGGCTTGTCACCTACCACCTATGTTAGCGAAAGCACATAAATGTGTTCTGTGTGCATTATAAGAACTCTTTGCAAATACCACAGTAATTACAAAGATTGTACTGTAGTAATACTAGCATGTGCAGAATTGGTCAACAGATAAGAGAGCTGTCATAATCAGTTTGGGTTATTTTTAATTCAAATAAATTGAAAACCACACGATTAAATAATAATAATAATAATAATAATAATAATAACCTGCCTTGTAGTTATAAAATATCCGGATTTTTACATTTTGGATGAATAACAGTTTTTATGTCGTTTTGGTACCGATTCCTAAATAAATAGAGTTCTCACCTCCATCTTTGCCCACACAGTCAATAATAACACAAACTCCTCTTGGCTTGGCTTTGAAGTTGTATTGCTCTAGCTGATCCTGAAATGTGAAAGAAAAAGCAGACGTTTGTTAAAAATGCATCATTACAGCCTCAACGCAGTAATAAAAGTTTCAGTTAGAAATTTGCATGCACTAATGGGCAAAACTGTCACACTAATTTGGGAACAATGAACAAGATGAGAAATAAAAAAAAAAAAAGTTTCTTTAATACAAATTAGATATGCGTTCAGTTGCCTAGATGAAGCCAAAGAGAAGATGGCAATCAAAACAGCTGGAATGGATAAAACAGGGAAACTGTTTTTTTTTTCTTCTTTTTTTACAGTGTTTCACTCACAGAAGCTTGACAACTTTGTCGTTGAGGGGAACGGCGTTCAGAAGTCGCAGCTGTAAGGTGTCCAGAGAGTCAGACAATTACAGTCCATTCTTTTCAGCAGAAAACAACGGGAGTGGCGTGATCCTTGTTAAATGTTTTCATTGTCTTACCAGTGTGCCAGGGAGGCATTTGACTAAATCCCTAAATAAAGCAAAAAAAGAATTGTTAAAGAAGAAAACAGTTTAATAAGAAAAGTAAACGTGAAAACTTTTAACACATTTTACCCAAGCTTGAGAACTTTGCTGCTGAGGCAAACGCTGGCCGGAGTTCTGAGCTGTAAAGGACACAAATAAATCTAAGTACAAGGGCAAAGAACCAATAAACCAACTTTTGTGTTTTTTTTTTTTATTTAATATAAAAGGAAAATGTTTTTCCTGATAGAAAACAGCATGGCAAACTTGTTCTATTTCTCTTAAATGGAAAAGAAATTTCTCACGTAAACAGTGGTAAATAGTTTGGAGATTAGCTTATGTTCAGTTGTTTCTCTTCTGCCTATGTGGGCTTTATTTCCAGTGCTGTACAAAAAGTCTCGAGCAAGTTTTTTTTTTTTTTTTTTGTCGGTGTTAAACGAATATTTTTAATTTTTCGGGTTTTGTTTGCTGCATGTGGTAAAATACCAAAGAAATGTGAGCAAATACTGCAACTGAAAAAAAAACTTGCTCTTGATGTAATGTCTTCTTTTGCTAAGCTGTGTGTCATATAGACACAAAACTGTCACCTCTGGATTTAGGTTTCTTCCCCCCCCCCCCATTCTTTTTTGACCCATAGGTCATACGTTAACAGACAAAGAAGCCCTTTACCTGAAATTGTTCTGGAACAAAGATTGGACTAAAAGACGTTCCCCAAACCTGAACAGCAACCCCTCCTTGCTACCTGCAACAACTACGTCATCTAAATGACAGATCAGAATATCTAATTAACCTTTAAAATCAAAGATATTCTTACAACTAGCCTGGATAAACTTGATCCCACTCAGACCCAAAAATAAAAAAAAAACTAGATGAACAAACACTTTCGCTGAAAAGCTATTACATATCTTTAAAATCTTTGTGCTTAGCGAGTCTTACAGCTTTTTATTCAAACTGTAAACAACACATACTATAGGTTTCAAAACAATTAAATATATAATTTATTAAAATCTGGATTATTTTACTGACATAATTTTTAAATCTTCATCTTAAAAGATATCTCTTCAGCTCTATGATTGGATCTGTTAGGCGAGTCTCTGACCATCTCTCACTCCACACATGGTTCTATGTTTTATTAGCCCGAATGTGTTTTTGCACGGCGATTTAATGCTTGGGTTTGGCTGTCTGTTTGTTTTCAGCACAGGATCACAGTGTGACATCCGGCTTAACAGTGTTTGGCACCACCCAGAATGTCTTTTGTTCGTAAAGGCCAAATAGAAATGGTATCGGCTATGTGTTGGCATCCCTGAAATATTTCCAGGTTTTCCGGCAGTATGTTGATTAAAACGCCTCAGTGCACTGCCCGGGCTTCCACTTCTGTACTATTGCATCCTGGTGCCACATGTCTCAGTTATGTCTCGGCATGACTGTGTGGTGTGGGAGCTGCACAATGCAGGAGAGGAAGGACTTATCACGGACGGTGAGGACAGCACAGGGGATTGTGGGATGCCGTCTACAGGATTTGGACTCAGTTTATGCAGCCAAGGTCCTGAGAAGGGCCAGACGCATCTCCACTGATCCCACCCACCTGGGTAATGCCCTTTTCTTTAGCCCTCTCCCATCAGGTAAACGCTTCAGAAGCATCAAATACAGAACTAATAAACTCAGAGCTGGAAAGAAGAGCTGTGAGGACTAGCTCATCCTGCTGAGAGACTGTGGTCCATCATATGATACAGTCGCACTACTTTTATTGCCTATGTGCACACTCTTATTCTCAGGAATATCAAATTGCACATTTCTCTAAATGAAGCCTCAATCACTTCACAAAAATTACCTAGTTACTTGAGACTCATGAAGGAGGGACCGATCCATATAAGGGACTGATATCAGAGCTCTCGGACTCTGATAGGAACGTGCATGGTGTAATGCAGGGGTCACCGGCGTTTTTGAAACTGAGAGCTACTTCATTGGTGTTGTGCCAGACGAAGGGCTACCTGAACTACAAGAGTCAGAGTTCACCTTAACTTGATGCAAAATAAATACATTTTCCTTGCTTCGTTATAGATATTGCCATTTTTTTTAAATCTCTGTAAGTGTGAATATAATTAAACAGGAAGAGTAATGGTATAAAATAAAGTTTTAGATGCAGCACATTGGGGAATTGTGCTTTTTTTTTTTTTTAGAACAGGCTTAAGGGCACCACATGTGGTCCTCGGGGGCTACTTGGTGCCCGCGGACACCGTGTTGGTGACCCCTGCTCTTAGGGCTGGGTATCATCTAGGATGAGCCGATTCGATACGATTCTCGATACACAGCTCACGATACGATACGATTCTCGATACATAGCTCAGCTTGATTTGATTCCAATATCGATATTTATTACTTTGAATTAATGCTCAGTGATTCAATCACCAAAATCAGCCAAATATTATGTTTATGTTCTATTTATTGATCACTGACATATTAACAGGAAAATAAAGTGCATTTGCCTCAATGCATTTAACGTGTCACAGAAACCAAAAATGTGCCCAAACATCTGATTTTAGGGACAAAGGAGCTTCTAAAATCCTGTCAGCCGTTCCACAAATTCGTCTCACTTGCTCTCCTTCGCTGTGAACTGTAATGGTTGCGCTGTAATAACACCCCCTAGAGGTTGGGAGGTATATCGATATTGAAAGCCAGAATATCGATATTAAATCGTTTTTAAAAATATCGATATTAATCTTTATATCGATTTTTATGCACAGCCCTACCTGCTCTAATGTATGGGGGGGAAAAAATACTAAGTCTGTTGTGTCTGTGTGTCATGTTATCTGTGTATATCCTAAGCCAGTGTCCGCCTCAAACGCAATTTCACCATAGCGACAATAAAAGATTCTTGATGTTCCACAAATAGGAGACGCACGCATGCATGCCCAGCCGTAACGCTTAGATTCATCAGACCAGGTCACCTACTTGCATTGCTCCATGCTCATTTGGCCACTGTTACCATTTCCAGTGGTGGACAGGGGTCAGTGTGCGCCTCCACAGGTCTGCAGCTGTGCAGCCGTGCACTCAACAAACTGCAATGCCCCGTTCTATCAAACCCAGTGGAAGATCCTTTAGCATTTTTTAGGCAAAGCAGCAAATCTGTCACTGGGCCACCTGTGACCCCGTTGCCATTTCAGCAATGCTCCTTCCTCGGACCACTTTTGATAAATAGTGACTAACGCCCTTTAACCAAGGTGACGCACCGATTCGATAGGTCGGCTTGATTTAGTTCAACACGGGCGGGTTTTCCATGACAACTGACTCTCACGCCAGTGTGACTGAAGTTGACACAGAAAGGCGACAAGTCTCTCACGTTGACAGAAGCATAAACATGTGTGAACTCTAAGTTGGACCGCAGTATCGGTTTGGGGGCTTCCCATTCGGCAGCTGCTGTGGTTGTGGTGTGATGTCTTAATTACGGCAGCTGATTCTTGTTTTGCAGTCACTCTAGTTACGGTAACTGTGACTTCACTCCCTAGGGAAACAGCGACCGACAGTCTCCTGATGCGTCTTAAGACCAACTCGCTGCACTTAATACCACATCAAGGCAGGTGTTAAAAACATAACCCTTAATAACGGAAAAGCTAAAAAAAAAGCTAGAAGACACGTAGTGAACCGCTCTGAGCTGGTACTAATGGAAAAGGGGCGTATTGCAGACAGAACTTCACACAAGAGCTGCTGTTTTGGATATTCTCTAACAAAAAAAGAAAAAAAAAAGAAAAGTCATACAGCGAGCAACAATTTACCAATGTCCAACTCTTTTCAAGCCTCCATCTTTTCCTACTGTGGCGCATCAACTCTAAGGACTAAACCTCCCACAAACTGGTGCATGATTAGACAATACCTTTCACTTCATCGGTCAGATAATCTTATGCCTGACCATTGTGCACGGATTTTTAGACCAACCACAGCGTCTTTCTTAGGCTGTTGTGCAAAAGCCTTTACAGGGCTTTTTGTGGGTATGTACCAGATTTGCTCCTCTCTTATACTAATATTTCTTTTCAGATGTCGCTTCAATCATAATGCATAGCTTCATGCGTAATGAACCGTTTCAGTCAGCTGAAATAAAAAATATTCAGATACCCTTTTTTTTTTTACCCGTAAAAATGAAATCTTTTGCGAATCATTTGGACCATTTATATAACATCCTTTCTATTTAATACGCTCACCTGACATCTTGTAAGCAGTCACTTTTTTGAGCAGATCACGCCGGCCAATGTTGCTTAAACAGTCCTCTACCATCTCTACTCGTTCTGGTGACACTAAATCCAACTTCTCCAGTTCAATCACCACGTCCAGGAAAGTCTGTAACAGATGTTCTGTGGGATTTTTTTTTTCTTTTTTTTCCCTTGCAGTGAAAGTAAAAGCTATTGCATAGCAGAGACACACAGTCATAGGCATTTCTATCCCACCCACATCACCTGAAAGCAAAAGTAGGACCGTTTTACCTTGAAATTCCCCATTTTGTCACGGGATAGAGTCTTGCTTAAAATGAACTTTATTTGCTCCACGTCCGCCATTGAGAGGTCATCACTGATGGTCACCATCAGCACTCTGCGGAAAAGAAAACACGTTGCTGAGTACCCCTTGAGTTAGTGGGGGGGAAAAGGTTACTTTCACTTTAAAGTGCCTTGAGATGACGTGTGCTGCAGTGGGGGTTCAGGGGAGCCAGGGTGGGGCCAGTGTTTTTTCACAGGGGCACAGAACAAAAGATTTGGGGGGGGGACTTAACAGGTCAGCATTTCATCGTTTAATATATTAAGTAAGCCAAAGAGCCAATTGTGACCCCTGATCTTTTTTCAATACAGCAGGAACTTAACGAGAAACAGCTTAATTTTTAATTATTCTTATTTTTTTAATATTTAATTTTTTATTATTTTATTATT